>NC_072769.1:20329894-20629894 GCF_022539595.1 Amphiprion ocellaris | reverse complement strand
ATGCAATTATTACAACGATACAGGCCTGTTAAGAAAATCCAGATAACATTAGCAGCCCTGTGGCAGTCAGTCAGCGGGTATCTCTGCTGGTTATTGTGCATATGAAACCATGACGATGTGAGTGTTTCCTGAAGGCAGCGTTATTTCTGCAGGACTGAGTGAGAAGGTGGCTACAGCTACTTGTATATTTACTGTATGTGTGCTCTATTAAGAGCCCATCTAGTCTGACGAAGTGGGAGGATGCACAAGGTCCCATTCATGCTGTGGTCCCCACTATATTTACCCAAGCACCAAGCAGGGAGATATGACGTCCGCAACATTTTTACTTTCAACTTGTTTCAACTGGCTGTTTAAAAACCGTCTTTTCAATAATTCCATCATCGAGCATGTCCTGTCATCTTATTGAACTCTGAAGGTACCCAGTTATGCTAGTTTTTTTTTGCCAGTTTTAGTAGATGTTTAAGTGGATAAAATCAATAGCCATGTATTTAATTCCATCATTTTCTCTGCTTTTGTCGGGCTGTTGAGGAAAATCCATCAATACAACATTTGTTCTCCTCTCTTTGACTCACTTTAATCACCTTCAAATAAATGATCATTTCCTATTTCATCTGTAGAGCATTATGCGTGATCTTGCCAAGGAAAAAAAAAAATCTGATATTGCACCCTGATCATGTGTGTCTCGGGTCACGCAGCAACCTCTGTAGATGTGCAATAATGCCCTGCAGGACCAGCGTTATGGGTAAGCCCTGACCCTGACTCTGTGTGCGAGACCCGGGGCTAACAGCGATCAATAAGCATCATGTGAGCATCACTCACGGGCTCCGTGTCAGCTGTTTCCTGTCGCCTCACCGCCGTGGTGAAAGCCCGAATAATGTGGAGGATAGAGAGCGTTGTAGAGATGCTATCATGGAAGCCAGAAAAAGAGGTTTCTTTATCATATGGCGGAGTGCTGTGGATTCTACATGTGTGTGTGTTTTTGTGTTGAGGAACGCTAGAAATGTAGAACCATCTGCTCTCCTCATATCAGAGGGCTGAGTGGTGAAATCTACTGGAGATGAGTCTTTCCCAAGGACCTCTTTTACTCCTGTGTGGGCATGTGCATGTAAACGGGGGAAAAAAATAGAATATTTATTTCCTTTTGTTGTGCTTTATTTATCGCGAGTTGCTTTTGACAAAGTAATCAATAAAATACCGGTAATCTGAATAGAAAATGTCAACACGTAACATCGAGGAGATTCATGTGGTATTTCAGGCTGTGGGGTTGTGTGACCAAAAGATTTACGTAGGTTTGATTCATTCGAAATAAATCAGCGTGCCAGTTGAATATGTGAGCTCAACATGGTGGCATGTTGTTCAATCCATATTTCACTGGCAAAACAGCGGATTCTATTAATAGGAGAAATACATTTTACAAATATATATATATATTTTTTAGCTTGTTAAATGTATATAGTTCGCTGATAAATATATATTTTTTCTGCTTATGTCAGGTTAAGCCACTCTTTCTGCCGTTTTTTCCCCCTTCTTTTATTTTACTGCATTTCTTCCAAAACACGGCTGTTAGTTATTTGTCTTTGGGCAGTTTCCTGCGGTGGGGAGAAGTCGCCGGTGTGAAGAGGAAGTGTGTGTTTGAAGGGGCCGGTCGCTCAGGATGTCACCACCCCACCGCTGGCTAATTAAGGGGAGGCGGACATAAGCACAGGGCCAGAGCAGCAACACACACACACACACACACACACACACACACACACACACATACATACATACACACTGTGACACGGCAGGAATGCAGCAGCTGTCACCAAGGTCTAGGCAGTTATGAAAAGGATGAAGTGTAGTTGTGTCTGCATGTGTGTGTGTGGAAGTGTGAAGTGGCAGTACCAAGGGTCAGGGGGGTGCTGAGAGCTGGGAGGGGCCGGCGCTGGATTCGCTGAACCCGGGCCACCAGCAGAGTGGATCATTGCACATAATTGACTTAACCGAAACAAGGCAGGGACAAGGACGTGTTCTGCAGCGGCCTGTGGTATTTTAAGACGCGGCCATATGGCAGAGACATTGTTGGGAGAGGCCGTTCTTTCCCGTTCTGCGTCCAGAGGAAGGTGACATTAGGTGTGACCTGTGCTAAGTGACAGGAACTTGGGCATACTTTCACCACGGCTTCTCCCTCTTCCTGTTATTCCTCAACTCCTGTTATTTTGTTTTCCTTGGAGCCGCGCCAGTGCAGCGGGCAAATCTACAGTCTACTATTTTTACATCCGTCTTTAAGGACCCCTGTCTGCTCGCTCTGCCTGCCAATTTGCCCCATCAGCAGTGGCAACGAAGAAGAGCTCTCAAGGCACTCAGAGTGAATTGCTATTATTATTGTTAAAACCATCATCATCATCATCAGGCTTATTTATGGTTATAGATAATGATGGTTATTTTGTTCGGGGCTTGCAGTTGACTCTGTCTCTTTCTCCTGCTAATCCGACATGCACTGTTGTGTGAGGGTGCGTGTTTGTTTGCACTGTACATTTCAGATGTGCTGGCAAATTACCAAAGTTGTTGTTCAAAGAAAATGGCTTTCCAACAGGTAGCACAGATTTCATGTCCGCAGTTCAAATGTGAGGTGAGGAGAACTTGTGTGCACTCAGGCAAGAACAAATATGATTCATCTCTTAATGCATACATTGAACTCTGTGTCTGTGTAAGGGGAAGGAGAAGAGGAGGAGGAGGAGGAGGCTTTTCCCCACTATTTTCTGTTTCATTTCTTTTTCGCTCCCATGTTTTATTCTCAGTCTATCTCTCCACTCCGTTCTGTTCTGTCTCCAGCTTACCGTGGAGATTTGATTGCTAGAGGCCCAGGGAGGATTTTTAGGGAGGTTCTGGAGAAGGGAGGCTAGTGGTACAGGCTGTGGTAGGCTTGTAGCCAACACACACACACACACACACACACACACACAAATACACAAAGATATCCACTCGTACAGGCATAGATACTTCCGAGCACTTTTGTCTTTCCTTCATGCAGATCGTGTAAATTGCTCCTTAACAATATTGCCATTTTAACCCTCTGAATAAAACCCTCTCAACTCGAGTCTCAACCCATTAGCTACTTTTTGTTGTGAGCAAAGCGTTAAAGCAACATGTGTAAGCATTTGTTTGTGCTCTCTGCTGACTTTGTAAAGATGTTTGCGCTGTTGGATTAATAACATTTAATGGCCACTGTTAAATGCAGCTGCCTTGGCATCCCACAGCTCGTGTTTTTCTGGCAAGCCGAGACTCTGGGTGGCTTTTTGTTTTTGCGAGTGTGTATTGTGTGGATGTACACAGTGCAATGAAATACCACGGCGGTGTGTGTGTGTGTGTGTGTGTGTGTGGCCTAGATAGGAGAAGCACTGTGTGTTGTCATTTAGATGTGACCGCCGCACACATCCACACAGACTACTGAACTGAACCTGTCTGCATGTGAGCCTGTTACATATTGAGCAGCTCCGCACCTCACTTTCTTACAATCTATAACGTCAATTAAGTCACAAATGATCTAATTAGCCCACTGTGATAGACATCAATTGGTCTGACCCTGTATCCACAGCAACCAGCCTAAAGGTGGGAGGCCACCATGCTTGACCTTTGGCATCGCACACCTCTTGTGACACTCACTGTGCATTTGAAGTGACGGTTTCAGTCCAAAACAACGGGACAAAGTGAGAATCCGTGTAAAGAAAAAGCAATTTCTGTGCGTGTTGGAAGTGGGGCGATGTATTTGTGTTGTTGACTCACATGCTTGCAGGCACACATACGGCCACACGTATACACTTGCTTTCCCTGTGCTGATGTTTTCTCTGTAAATGGTCTGAGCTGCCTCTTCCTTTGTCGGGAAACACACTCAGCCATAAGTGCTTTGTTCGAGCTTCGTCTGCTACATGATGTGTGCGACTCTGACTGGCATTTAATATTTCATGGCATTTAATCCATTTGATATGTTTCCTCCAAACACACAGAAAAAATCTGCAGCTTTTGTTTCCTTTATTCAGGCCATTACTTCGCAGCTTGTTGATCAGTTTAGATTTGTAAAGCGCGCCAACAAAGGATTTATCACCTAGATTTACTGCTATTTTCTGCACGACCATTAAAGTCATAAATTCGGCTTCTTGTTCGTGGCCAAAATGAGGCCTCACAAGGGCAGCGCTGATCCTTTCTGAATGATCAAGTGGCCACCAGATATGACTCGATAGCATAAATAATATCATTTGTGAGGGGAAAAAACTGACGGCAGAACACTTAAAGAGCAGTCAAGTTTACAGGATGCAGCAGCAAAGATAGCGCATTATGACAAAGAAGAGGAAAAGGAGCCGACAGCTTGTGCATCAGTCAGAAGGTGAGGAGGAGGCTCTCTCTGAGATCAATTGGTAATAGGCTGAAGTCACAGAGGCGATTAGAGGCGTCGACTTGCCTGTGTTGTAAATGCTGTCAGATCTGTTAAAGGAAGCCTAATACCTCTCAGGTTGAAAGCTGTAATAACATCAACTGTAACTGAATCCGCGGGGAAGTGCAAGTGAGTCTGCGTGTGAGCGAGTGGAAAAGGAATGAGAGGAAGGCGAAAGTGTTTCATTTTGTGTAGATTACATAGGTGTGTGTGTGTGTGTTTGTGTGTACGTGCGCCGGTATAAAGCAGCAGCAGCAGCAGCATGCATAAAGGCGAGAGCCGTGGGGCTGCTCCTGGCATTTTTTCGGCCACCAGATGCCTGTCACTGCTTTAAGGGGAAAAAAAAAAAAGAGCAGGCGATGAGGAGGGGGGAGAAGGACAAAGACGGTGGAAGGAGATGGGGAGGGAGGGAAGGGGGAGGCAGGGGGTGAGAGGGGGGCCACCGCTGTTCAAATCATGTCACGTAGCGCTAATTCATCCAGCCTCATTAGAGAGAGGGAAGGGACCAGAGGGCCTCTCTCAGGACAGGGCCCGGGCTCCGGCACACACACACAACCACACACAGATATATGCATACACTTAGTTGTTCTCCGGCACATACTTACACACAGATACAATTTCTCTCTTCTCTATCACACACACACACACACACACACACACACACATTCGCAGACATGCAGGCATACATACACAGATGACACTGGCACATGGCGCAGCGCGGGGGCAGTTTGGGGAATAGAAAATTGCCTTCTCAGGAAGGCGCTGGCCAATTAAGGACCTGACCGTATTGAATGTCAAGTGTTAATTTAGGCTCCCCCCACCCTCCCCTCCAGTCCCACCCACCCCCTCATCCTCACCCCAATTTCCCAGCAGTGGTGGCGTTGGGGGGGGGGAGGTAGGTGTGTGTGTGTGTGTGTGTGTGTGTGTGTGTGTGCGTGTCCCAGAGATGAGCAAATACATGTCAAGCCAAAGTTGATTGCCTGCTCCGTATTATGTGTCGCAGGCAAGTGGCAAATGTGCTCCCTCCTTTTAGCCTTTCACGCACCCCCCTGAGGGACTCGGCGATGGAAGGAGGGAGGAGAGAGGGAGGATTAACTGTACCGCAGTGATAAGAATGGGGGGTTTTACACTAGGGAAGACGGCAGAGAGGGGGGAGAGCGAAGGGACAAGAGAGAGAAGTAGAAAGAGGGCAGAGGGTTGGTTTGATCTCACAGGACTGGGTGGTGACTTTGATAGTTTTAATTGCCTTCATTTCACAGAGGTGACGTCTCTGGCAGACATTCTCAGAATAAATAGTTTTAAATAGAGAGGGGGTAAATGTTCTGAAGTTCAGAGGGTCGTTTGTATGAAAAATAAAGGATATTTGAACTTTATGAGAAACTTTAAATGATCTCAGCGTGACGGCCGTGCACTCCACTCACAGTCTTTGGCATGGACCAGAGGCAGACAAGGTTGCTTCTGACTCGGACTGATGGTAAATGCCCACCTCCTTACCTCTATGATCTAATAGACATCCACTTAGTCTTAATGGGCAGATTCCCTTTCTCCTCTCGTGATGACTGTTGCACTCTTTAAAGGTGGAATTGCCAGCTTGTCTTTCCTATCAACCCCCCCATGCCTCCTTTAGCCTCTGTATCTCAAGTTCACTACCTCTGTCCCTGGATAGAGGGGAGTATTTCTAAGGAAAATAAATATTAATGCTTTGCTCGGGATTCACAACAAAGCCAATTCTCCTGTTTTTAGCCAGCCCTCTGGCTACATCTGTTAGTGAAAGGCTCTTTGTTTTACATTCAAGTTGGTGCACTTACATGACGGTGTGTGCTGGAGCTGGTGTTTGTGTATGTGTCCGGTGATAGTAGTGATGTTGTGAAATTGAATAGAGAGGGTGAGTATTGATCATTTACCCCTGTGTGTTATTAGTGCCTGCTGCTCCCGACAAAGAGAGTGTGAGCCACCGGCACAAACACAAACTGACAGACACACACATGCACACATACATTACACGCACGCTGCCATGTTTACTCAAGAAATACAGTATGTTGTTTGCATGTTTTGACAACCGTAATACATTGCATCAACAGGGAAAAGTATGCTTTCCTGCTACATAATATTTTATGGAAATATCAACATTATTGCCCAGAACTGGTGGTGAAAACCTGTAAAATTACAGCTCCAGTAGTGTTATGACAGACTGGGTTATGTGTCAATGACTTATACGCGTCAAGGGTCTTTTCAAATAGAGTCCATTTTTGTACTCTCTGCTCACACACACACACACACACACACACATACACACACACACACACATTTATTATTACAATCTGTTTTGTCAATCTCCTGTAAGTGATAACACATTTTGAGTTCACACGGGTTACGGTGAAGTGTAATTCAGTCTCTGATCACTGATATCCAAACAGCCACCACACAAGCCTCCAGGGCCAGTGGAAGGAGGGAAGCCAAGCGTAAGCGCTCTGCCTTTGGGTAGACACTGATGCTAGCAGCGCCTCTGGAGCTCCAGTGGTCAGACGGGACTGAGAAGTCTGTCAACCCCTAATTGATCACCCTGACCTGGGGAACTGAGGGCAAAAAGAGAGAAGTGTGAAAGGATGCACTAGATAGGGCTAAAGGGAAAAGAAAGAAGGAAAAAAAGAAGAAAATGTGCGACCGGTGGCTTAATCTCTCTGGACTGGCCATTTTTCCCCTCTGGATGATAGATACAGCAGGCCTAGCTTGTGACACAGATGGATAATGCGGGCGTCTGGGGTGATAGAGTTATAAATTAACACATTACTGGACCTTAATGTGGACTACTGTGGACGACCTCACAGCAACATCACCAACCCTCCAGGCGCACACACTCACACACACTCACACACACACTCACACACTCACACACAAACACGCCTAGTCTCACTGATGCGTCTAGCTGAGCTCAGGGTGCGGATTGTACTCCTCAAGTGGCATTGATTTGTTAAAGTGCTGAATTAGCAGGAACAGTCCAGCTGCTGGCCCTTCGCTTGTTTCTTTCCTTTTTTCAGTATTTTACGATTTCATTCTCTTAACTTCTCTCCCTCCCTCTCTTTCACTCCTTCCTTGTTGCTTCACTCTTCTTGCTCACAAGCTAATTTTTCCTCTTTCTGCTGTGTTTTTCTTTGTGAGCTAACAGGCACATTTTTGTCTCGTCTTTCTGTGTGAAGGATTCCAAGAGATCTTCAGACATCTCCCCTTCTCTGACACTCATTTTGCTCAGTCACAAGTGCTCCAACTTTGCTCTCCTTGGTTGTCCTGGCAAGTGCCTGTTTCTACTTTCCCCCTCTTCCGTCTCCAGCTGGAAGGTTTCACCTAAAAAGAACAGTTGGTTTTTCTCTCCTTCTTCATGTGGCCCACACAATACTCGCCAGCCAAAACTGTTATGTCCCTGACTTAGAGACTAAAAGGGAAGTGGTATGTGTGTGTGTGTGTGTGTGTGTGTGGCTTGGGATTGGTATTTAATAGCCAGACATACAGAAGAGCTAATATCCAGAGCAGCAGTAGCCTGCACACTGTAAGGCCACACACAGTGACAAGGTTCTGAACTGCTCGCTGTATTTAAAACTCACCCAACTCCTGCGGAGCGGAGCAATGGCTTATACATCTACAAGTTAACCGCAGTGAATTCCACTGGTGTAAATGTCATTTAACAACAAATGAGTGCCTCTGGAAACGGAGCAGTGTACAGTAAGGGTCACTGGTCCCTCTGTCTGCTGAGTGTGTAGTGGTGTGTTGTGCTTGGGCTTACGAGTCGGACAGACTGTCTGCTTTCTGAGTCCGAGTCAAGGCCCCTAGCCAAGAGGTGCAGATTTGTTAGTGTCTGCTCCATTATCACCCATCACTCTCATGGTTTGTGTGTGAGTGCATGGGGGAGAGAGAGTTTGGGGGTGGGGGTGGGGGGGTGAGAGTAAAGAGACTGTCCCCCTCTTTCTTCTTGCGTTCTGTGCTTCAGCCCAAACAGTTAACATCTGGTGACCAGTAACTGACCTTCTCCTGGTCTCATGCACACACACTAAGAGCCGGACTGCATCCAAGTGATGAGTGAGTGTCCACCCTCCTCCCCTCTTCCTCCCCTCTTCCTCCCCTCTTCCTCCCCCCATCCTCCCCTGCCGAGTGTCCGTCTTCTCTGCCAGACCCCCCAGGTCCCTCCCCTCGCTGCACATGATTGGTCGATGAAAGGTTGATGGGCGACTGCTCGGTCCGCAGTTCCAATAAAATGCTCAATAACGCACCAATCCTGGTTCCTGACAGGGCTAATTGAAAACCCCAAAGAGGAAACGGCACCTAAAACACACATACAGCACACATGGGTGCACACACACGCATCGCTGTGGCCCAAAATAAACACATACCTCCACACTAGTTTAAACCGCATCGCTGTTTTTTAGATATTTGCTTTCCTTTGCGTCTGCCTGATTAAGTCAGGCTGCCTGGTGCTACAGTTGGTGTGACATTTTTAGCTGATGTTTTTTTTTTTTTTTTTAAATTGGAATCTTCATGTGATGTTTTTTTTCCTTTTACTAGTCCATTCTGGTCGTATGTAAGAGTTAAATAATTCCATTGAGAAGCTGATTGACAGAAAATTGATCAGTAAGTATTATAGTAATGTATTTATTTATCTGGTCACAGCTTTTTAAATGGAAGTAACTGCTTATGCTTTAGTTGTTTTTGCTGATGTATTACAGACCAAACACTACAATAAAATCAAGGTGAATTAAGGAATGGGAAGTATATCTGGTTGATGGGAAAGACCAGCCACTGTTTATGTGTGTAGTTAGGTGCAACAAGAGAAAAGGGGTGTGTGTGTGTTTGCCTTGTCTGGTGGGTGACAGAGGCATGAGCAACAAGGTCAGACACAGAGAAGAAGTGACACATGCATCACAGGGCTGTGACATGCTAGGGTCACGACCTCTATAACCCTCAGCTGCTCTCTGTATGACATATTTTGTGTGCGTGAAAGTGTGTCAAGGAGTGACCGTCCCTTCAAAGGAAGCGGGAAGCAGAAGCAAACTCCAACCTCCGACTGGGAGGACAAGGATTGTGCGGAGAGCGGGTCACAGGCAGGGGCCTAATGGCAGCGTGATGTTGTGACTGCAGCTCTCCCTTCGGGGTAAATGCAGGGCGGGGGACAGGGAACGAAGGGGAGAAAGAGGGAGGATGTGGGGAGTGTGTTTAGAGAGGGTGACCGCATTAAAAGAGAGAGAGAGAGCGAGAGACTGAGCGACAGAGAGCGACGAAGTGAAAGCACAAGTGGAGCATCTCAGCAAGAAAAACACTTAAAGTGAGGGATAGCGAGGCGGGGATGGAGGGAGGCAGCCGGGAGGGGAGACCTGAGGAAGGGAGGAGAGGGGAGGGAGGGGGAGACGAGCGGGCGGGTAGGCGTCCCTCGCCTGAGGCTGATGCATTGTGACAGTCACTTAGAAGGATTTCACTTCCCCTAAACTGTGGCTTGCAGGAAGAAACACCATAAGTTGGGACAATTATGGGCTGAAGGAGATATGACAGGACACATGCAGAGCCACGGAGGGAGGGAGGGAAGGAGGGAGGAAGGAAATGAAGTAAGGAGAGTGTGTGTGTGTGTGTGTGTGTGTGTGTGTGTGTGTGTGTGTCTGCACTCACAGTCATATCATCTGCTTGCATTTGCTGAACTGGTCCGTGTACACTATCATTCAAAAGTTTGGGGTCACTTAGAAATGTCCCTATTTTAGAAAGAAATGCATTTTTTTCAATGAAGATAACATTAAATGAATCATAAATACAGTCTAGACATTGTTAATGTGGTAAATGACTATTCTAGCTGGAAACGGCTGATTTTTTAATGGAATATGAACTCATTTACACGACGTTTACACTGCTTTCATGAGTCATCTGTCTCACATGCTTTAAAACAGCAGAAGGGTTTCCATCGATACACGTTTTGCACGTATTGCACAATGAAATGTGAACCATCTCAGTGGGATTTATGCATATAACTGCAATTCAGGGTGTCTGTTTAATTATATTTTCTCATGTTTTACATACACCATTGTTCAAAAGTGTGGGGTCACTTAGAAATGTCCTTATTTTTGAAAGAACAGCATTTTTTTTCAATGAAGATAACATTAAAGTAATCAAAAATGCAGTCTAGACATTGTTAATGTGGTAAATGACTATTCTAGCTGGAAACGGCAGATTTTTAATGGAATATCTACATAGAGGTACAGAGGAACATTTCCAGCAACCATCACTCCTGTGCTCTAATGCTACATTGTGTTAGCTAATCGGCTAATTGATGATTAGAAAAGATGTGTGAGTTTTTATGGAAAACATGAAATTGTCTGCATGACCCTTAAACTTTTGAACGGTAGTGTATGCACAGGACATGTGCTGTCCGCATAACGTGTGTTTGTTGCGTGCTTGGCTGCGGGGGCTGGGGAGGGGTTGTTGCTCGGTGCAGGCCATGTCAGGGAGGGCCGGTGTCTCGCTCCTCATGGTACAGTGTGTTACCACATCGCCTCCCTCATTCCTTCACCTCATGTCTGTAACTTAACCTGGTGACGAATGGCAGTGGGGAGGGAAGAAAAAAGAAAAAAAAAAAAGAGGCAAGTAGTTGGAGTGTAATCCTGCCAAGAAAGCAGAACTTCATTTTTTTCTCTCTGCTTGATTTCATTTCTTCCTATTTTCTGTTTTTCTTTTTGCATGCTATTAGTTCGGTCTTTCGTGTCACAGCCCCTGATAAGTGTCCCAAATGTTCTTTTTGCTACAGTACATTGTGTTACCCCTGTGCGGCAGGCGCTGCCAAGAATGTCACTGTAATTTGAGTGTAAGTGGATTCCAAGAAATACACTTTTTTCCTGTTTCATTGAGTCATTTTGCTTTCAGCGCTATTATGTCCTTCGTGCGAGTGAGGTGCTGGTGAAATTGTCTCTCGGCTGTTCTCTGGCTTGTGTCTTTCTGCATGGCACCTACGGTTGCAGTTCACCGACAGTTCTGCTGATTCGCTTCTACGTTTGTGTGTGTGCAGTGTGACAAATAATAACATTAACAGCAAGTAACGGCAAAAACAGCTTTCTTTTAGAGTCATTACACCACTCAAGTGTTCAGTGATATCATCTATTCAAACACAAACAGACGGATCTCCTGTTTTATTTTCTTCTTTTTGTTGTCTTTTGGGTTTAAAAGATAAATGTCCTACACTCTCAGCCCACTTGTGATTTATGAAATTCAAAGTAAGGCTATTTAAAATGTACTTATTTTGAGTCCTGCATGAGTGGAAGATCAGATTTATTTATTTTTTTTATTAGCAGGTCCACGCAAAGATTTGGAAAAAATGCCACACTGATTTATAATTTCCTCCAGTTTTATACAATAACCACTTGTTACCTATTCAGTCATAATGTTTCAAATATTCGGATGAACATATGGAGATAAGGGTTCCCTGTAACTCACTGCAGCTAAAGAGACACACTTTTCCTGCGAAGCGCCGCATAAACTACACTTCCGTCCTTGCCAGTTTCCCTTCCCGCGTTGCTGCGTCCTCATCAGTATGGCAGTTGCGTTTGCTGAGCTGGCTTCGGATAGACTTTGGTTTGGTTCGGTCATCTGAGATTTGGCATTAGCTCTCTCCTCTCTCCCTCTCTCCCTCTCTCCTGTGGGCTTTATTCAGATGCACCTCCAGACTGTGCTGAGGCTGGATGTGATGGAGGGATGGATGGAGGAGGGAAGGAGGGGCAGACTGGGACAGAGGCTGACGGGTATTAGACCCCTGAACACAGCTGGGACCTCCACTATGAAAGAGATGGTAATGACCGTCTGCTAGCATTAGAGAAGCCGGGATGAAAGAATGGCCCAGAAACCCACAGAGAGAGGAGAGTTTGCCGAGTCTGAGCCCGCAACTAGCCCTCCGCCTCTGCCGGTCCTGTCCTGAGGACTAATCACTGAGGCAACATGTTCACCTGATTTTACTTTTCAGACAATGGTCTAGGGGAAAACCGTAACTAGCGAAGAAAGAAGAAAAACAGTTCTCACGTCCTTCTCATTCATTTCAATACAACCACTGCGTTGGCACAGCAGGAGTTCAGATTCAACTTTCACCGCACAGCAACTTTATCCTCTTTGACTAATCAAATACACGCAAGCACACATTTCTACACGGCTGTTAAAGTTCTCATTTGACTTTTTTTTATCCTCATGAAGGCAAAAGGAAGGATATTGATGCGATAATCTGGTTTTGGCATCTGAAAATCCTTTTAAGTCACCGACACCAACACAGCACACAGCCGTCTTTTTTAAACGCAGCTCTATTTTTGGTCCGAACGCCTGCTAAAAACTTTCTAAAGCAAACAAACAGACTGGTAGGAGATCCCAGGAGTTAGGCAAGTAAGTTGTGTTTATGTTTAATCATGGTACTATGACCTACCCCTGCTTAGCTGAACCCACGTCTTGGCAGTTATTAGCCTATAGGTAAAAAAAAAAAAAGACTGCTTCCTACTCCCTTGCAGCAGTCATTACTCGTGACAGGGGTCAAGAGAGGTTGCGGCCTAAGCACCCCATCGACTATAGAGTCAATAAAGGACTCGTGTCTGTCCACAGTGACCCTTATAGTGATCCATTTAAGTGAGAAAGCAATATGCATTTGTATGTTGGTGGTGTTTGTGAGGAGATTACAGGTCAACAGATTATGATCCATGTAGTGACTTGCTGAAGCGTCAAAAACAAAAAAAAGTGTTTTGAAGTACAGTAAGATTCCCTGACAGAGTATCTCCACCGTCAGTATTTGTGATGCTAAAACCCCGAGCTGAAGAGCAAACAATTTTCTGTCCCGAAGTCCATTTTTACCACCAGTAGCAGTAGCAGCTCTCCATACAGTCCACACCGGCTTAAATAATTTATCTCCTCTTGCTCTCCCCTCAATCTCTCCCTCCGTGTCCCTCCCTGCTCTCCCTCCCTCCCTCCCTCGTTCCTCTTAGCACTTGCTTCATTTGTTTGCTTTGAGGAGCTAAATCTTGTTTGCGCGTATTAATAAGTCAAGGCGGATTATGCCCCCACCGCCGCGGCCCCTGTAGCGTCCTAGCCCTCTCTGCTTACACTGTATTTGCGGCCGGGTGGCTCTGTTTGCAGAATGCTCCTCCACCCTCACACCCCCCTCCCCATAGCAGAGAGAGGCCTAGTGCGCTAGGCTAATTAGATTAATTCCGATGCCTGTAATGATTGCTCGACATCTATTTTTAATGACTGGTGCATATCAAAGAATAGTAAAGCATGCTACCAGCAAAGCCTGCTCCCAGTCCCCCCTGGCTTAGTGTTGGAGTGTTAGCACATTGCCATTGCGGGTGTCAACGTATGTTTGCATACATTTGTGTCACTGCAGGATAAGAGTGAACACATGTTCAGCTTGGCCTCTTCCTGGCCTCCTGAAAAACTAAATGCAGTAAAGCAATTCAAGAAATAAAAATAGTTTTGTTGTTGTTGTAATGATATACAGATTTCCAGTTGTTGTTAGTTACTGGGCTAGTTACTGGGTTATGCAGCCAAACAGATGCAGAACAAATTCTAAATCTGCACAAACTAAACAGTATTAGCGTTACCTTTATTTTGCTCTATCGCTCCCATGTGTTGTTTTACTATCCTCGATCACAACACATCATGTTTGCCCCTCTCCCTCTCTCTTGTAGAAAATCAAAAGTAAACCGACCTTATAGTACGTCGCTTAGCGTTAAGTCACAGCTTACACCTTGCTGTCGTCTGTGTGTTCATCAGCCCTCTTTATGCATTTGAGATGTTGCTCATCTTTAATGGATAGATCTAAGTCTCTCCCCTCTTTCTTCACCCCTTCTGTCTCTTGGCTCTGTAAAAGGGAGTATAAATATTTGAGAGGCAAGCAGTTCAAAAGTGGGGAAAAAGGGGCGTTTAGCGTAGCCATTTGGAAACACAAATGTGAAATGAGAGACTGTGAAGAGTAAAGGAGGGATGAAAGAGAAGGCGCAAGATCATGAGGCAAGAACCAGAAGTCATTCAGAACAAACTCTCTATATACATATCTCTCTCCTAATTTTCTTCTTCTGTTCCTCTCACACGCTGAATAAATATGCGCAAGTTAGAGCGCACACACACGCACACACACACACATTCACTCACACACACACACACACACAGAGTAGATTTCCATAAAATATTAAAGGAGGTGTTTCCTGTAATTATAGCACTGTTTGCCTCTGCCTCAAAGCCTGATCTGTAATTAAACAGGATTGCACACGCATATGCCAAGGTAAAGCACGCACAAACACAACTCCACGCCCCCAGATACACACACACACACACACACACACACACACACACACACACACACTCAGTGCAGTGCAGACTTGAGAGTGGATCGCTGTAATTCATACTCTCTCATAACACATGCTCACATTTGTACACACACACACTCAATGGACTCATTCATAGACAAGTGGTCATACACATTTAGGCTTAGGCAAACACACACCTTCCACTTCATCACACACACACGCACACACACACATTTTTATCTTTCTCCCACAAGGAAAAAAAAATCAGGAGTCTGTAAAATGCTATCTTTCCCAGACACCCTATTGTGATGTTATCTCCATAACTATCCATATATCGATCCACCTCCCTCTTCCCTCCTCTTTAATTCTCTCTCCATCTGCCCCCCCTCCCTCCCATCCCTCACCCACCTAGCCCTTATCTAATCTGGCTATGCCACTAATGGCAGCCATTCCCAGCCATGAACAAGTGCCATAATGTGCTCTGGTAAGCCGTTATGATGTGAAATGACCCTATTGATTGGCTTGCATCCCCACTGACAAAAAAGAAGTGGCGGCAGTCACTTATTACTGTTAATGAGCTGTGGGATGGGCCCTAAGTAGCATGTCGCACGTGCATGTGCGCGTTCACAAACGTGCGCACACACACACAAACCCATGTGTGTGGACTCGTACGCACACACGCGTGCTTTGCATAATTGTAGAAGCATTACTCCTACCTGTCTGTGTCCCGCCACATTTCAGCTCGTTAGCGATGGGAGGTCCCACCGTGTGGGCGAGTGACGAGCTTTTAATGGCTGCCACTTGGCTTTGTCATGTCGCGTTTTCGATGACTGTTGCATCTGTTTCTATTTTTGCATCTGTTGTACGCACCTGGTGTGTTTGTAATGAACAAAGCAAAATACTGCCACTTAGTCTGACAAATGATACAAGCTTTGGCTTTTTGGGTACAGCATGTTGAAGCACAGGAGCCCAGATGTGAGCCGATGTAGGAATTGTAACAGGAGCTGTAGCAGCGGTACGTGTAATAATGAGCAAAACAAAACTGGGAGGCTTGGTGAAACACCAGCGTGTCAAGGCCACAGGCATAGATCTGACTTGGACAGTGTGCCGTGTAGACAGTGGGAGGGTGTGAATGCCAAGCTGCTTTATGAATGGGGAGAATCTTCCTCTTGCTAATGCGTGCATATGTCCACATCCACGGTGTGTTTTTCAAGTTGGCAGCACCTCCCGGGGATAATCCGTGGGACACATCCAATCAGCCACAGTGCATGTGCGACACATGTTTTTTTATTCAATCTTCTTGTCTTTTCATCTTCCGCCACCACCAGAACGCTTCCTGCTATTTTCTTCCCAGCTCGGTACAAACGAATAACAGATGTGAAAGGCTGGAACACATATTCCCCTCTCCCCTTCCCCTCGTCCTGTGCTGTGACTAGTCTGTGACAACCTTTGCACTCTCACTCTCTCCTCTCTGCCTCTTTCCAACTCTTTTGTTTCCCTGGAGCCTGCCCATCCCTTGTCCGCTATGTGGGGACAAGAAGCTGCACCCAACTCCCACCCAGCAGTGTCTTATTCTGAGACTATTTGTCTTTTTATATTTGTCTCTGTGACCTGGACAGTTTTAGTGTACATGTGTAGACGGGCGTTGCTGCTCATGGGTCCCCTGTCTATGCAGTGAATCAGAGATTAGTTTATGGGAATGACAAGTCAACGTGGCTTTGAAGAATAACTGTGTCATCCAGTTGCATTTTATTGAGACACATCATTTTATTTCCATGGAATTCATAAGGGGACCAGCTACAGGGACTGCAATACAAATTTGGAGCCTTAACTTAAATATTATTTGTGGGTTTTTTTTCCCAACATAACAGAAATACACCGAAACTTTTCAAAATCTAAATCTTGTCGTGGAAGCTTTGATCTCACAGTGGGATCTTCTGCTATATGTCAGGTAAACTGCTCAAATTTTCCCATGAAACTCATTTAACAAGTTTAGTCATTAAATTCTAATTCAATACATTTGCTTATTTTTCAGATCCTCAAAGCAATAAATCAATGGCGTATCAATGCGGCGCACTTGAAAAAAAATGTATTTATGCAAGGCTGCGGCTACAACAGAGGATATAGTGGGGTGTCTGGGAAGAGTCAATATTTTCATATGTAAGCCTGTGAAATTAATGACCTAATATCTGCAATGAGAAAGCTCATTTTAAAGGCATAATCCTCGCCCTGTTTCTTGGGAAGACAGGAGCAACAGAATCAATGAAGGTTTAGGCTCTGGGAAATTATAACTGCATACGCACACACATATACACGGACGCACACGTACACACACATGGTTACATTCAGGACAACACACACATACGGTTTTATTCTATCTGCTATACTGGACACATTGCAAGAAATTATTTGCACAAACTGACAACATGCAGCGGTAACTATTGTTAAATCGGTTTTAATGTTTTTTCATTTTTCAGCTGAGTTCAAATTTAATTGTACCCAAACACTAAATTCTGTGAGAAACAAAAAGCAGCCCATGACATTTGGCAGATCTGAAAATTAGCAATCAGTTACTGAATTAAATCCAAAGACCAAATACAAATGGAAACTGCAAGTCCGTGTTACATAGTGAAAACACATGTCGAAGGAGTGATTTCTAATTTTACTGTAATATGCTCCAGTTCACAATCTGTACACTTTGAGGATTCCTTCTCAGATCACGGAGCAGACCGGGGTTGTGCAACTTGTGTGTATGTAACCCTTAGCAAGCTTATTGGTCACAATACCAGGAAAGACAAAGGGTCCTTTGCATTCATCAAAGAGCAGTAGTTTCCTGCACACACACACAGACACGCTGGCACAGTTAGAATTCAAATGTCATTACTTAGCTGGAACAGAGGAGCTCAACAAGACAGAAGAGACAGGAAAAAGGACAAGGAGCGAGACCAAAATGGTACTTAATTCTTTCATTATCCAAATGAATGAAAATCACATCAATGAATCAAGACAAAGCCATACATCTGTCTCAAAATTAGCTCAACAATTACCTGAGGAAGCTAATGAAAGCAGGGGCTCGGTGTGGCAATAGCTTACAGCCGTCAAAAGGCTTTTGATTCCATTTGAAGGGAAGACCTCTCAGGGCAGCCTGGTCTGGTGCCAAATGACCTTCTTTATCTGGCCTCTGACCTCTGCTGCAACTCGGGATCCGGGCTGATAGCTGATTTGCTGGCTCACCCAGTAGCCCAGAGAAACAGAGAGAGAGACAGAGTACGTGTGTTGTTGGGGATGTTGTTTTCACTGAACTTCTCAGCGCTTCGTATAGATATTCATGGCAATTACATGCTCGTTGGATGACTTGTTAAACAGCGTTACAGCCTTGCAGCTCACTGACCCCGCACTCATGCAGTACGAGTGCCAACACTGCATCTCTACGCCATGTTTTAGTATCCATAGGAGGGCACGGTGGCCAAGGAAAATAGGAAGAATAGAGTGGTAGGGGGCATGTAGAGGACAATCATTAGACTGCACAGAAGGAGGGATGAGGAAAAGGCTGCTGGGTGTTGGAGGAAGTGAGCGGGAAGCGCAGCGGTCCCCGAGCATCTGGCAACACGTCGCAGGGAGCCACGGTCCCTGTCATTAATAGTGATGAAATCATTTAAGCCATCAGGACTAAACGAGCCAGTTAAGAGACACTCAACGCTACACTTCTGTCTTGAGACGGAGAGTCATTGCCTGTGTGTGCTGCTGGTACTGACACAGAAAATAGATGCGTGCATGCGTTGAAGCCGACAGGGTGGAGGAAGTATATTAACTGCAGACTTTTGTCTGCAGATGAACTCAACTAGGTTTAAATTGAGGGTGGTTCCCAGCACTTCTGTGTGGTAGAACTAATTCAATTTAAATTCCATATTTATTCAAGCTTTGGGGAAATTACATATTTTTTAAAAGTTATCTTTAAGCATCACATTTATTGTCATACTATACAGTAATAAAAAAAAATCTACACAAGCCACAAATTCAAATTCAGTTTGCAGAAAGTGTTTAGTTTGTGGCAACATCTGGCAGCAATGAATTGCAGCAAACAGAATGCAGTGCAGATAGAATAACTGTATAACCAGAAGTAGATGAAGCTAAAATTTAAGCAGCATTGGTAACTTACACAGATCAATTTTTATCAGTACAAAACTACTAAACCTTAATTTCTGAACACATACACTACCGGTCAAAAGTTTGGGGTCACCCAGACAATTTCACGTTTTCCATGGAAACTCACACTTCTATTCATGTGCTAACATAATTGCACAAGGGTTTTCTAATCATCAATTAGCCTTTCAACACCATTAGTTAACACAATGTAGCATTAGAACACAGGAGTGATGGTTGCTGGAAATGTTCCTCTGTACCTCTATGTAGATATTCCATTAAAAATCAGTCATTTCCAGCTAGAATAGTCATTTACCACATTAACAATGTCTAGACTGGATTTCTGATTAATTTAATGTTATCTTCATTGAAAAAAAAAAGTGCTTTTCTTTCAAAATGAGGACAGTTTTTTCTAAGTGACCCCAAACTTTTGAACGGTACTGTATTTATTTCTTTCAGTCCTTTTTGCAGAAAATATTTATTTATTTTACTTAAATGTGTTGACACGAGCTGCACAGGCCAGAAAAACATTAGAAGCTCACCAGCGAACGAGAAGGAAAGTAAATGTTCTAGCCTGAATCAGTCAGAACAACAAACAGGTCAATTATCTAGTCCAAGCACTACCTGTACATTCACTCCATGTTCCTCACTGTACGCGCATTACGGCAGGAAACACGTTGCATTTGATTTTTTTTTATTTTTTTGTCACCTTGGTAAGAGGTTCATAAAGTTGGTCGAATCCAGCAACAAAATGTTGTTGGTTATTGGTGAGCCACAATTTACAAGAGAAGTGCCCATCATTAAGAGACGCAGCAAATGGAGAACCAAACCACTGGCTAAATCTGCCATGAAATACTAGACTGCTGCAATAAAACCTGAGCATCTGCACCAAACTGGAAACAGATGAACCCCGTCAAGGATACACTGTGCTCTTTTCCTACGAGGCTGCAGGTCTTCTCCGAATGAGTAGTACTTTTTTTGCATAATTGCGTGTGGTGATGTGCATGCACAGTGTGCCGCATACTGCATGCCGATCACATGTGTGTGATAGCGTGCACACTGGTGTACACTTGTTGGTTTTTGTGTGTATCATGTTATGGCCTACACAAGTACTGAGTCCACAAAGGAAATCTATTGCCAACAACAGCACAGCTACTGGCAAGGAGCCATACCACCCCAGAGGCTTATGGGATAGGGTTTACAACCAGAGATGGAGTGTAGGAGGGTGAAATCTGTAAGGGTCACCATGTGTTACACTGTATATAGTGTCCAGTTATTCCTCAGAAAACTGTCAAATGCCTTCCTAGAATTCTTGTTTCTCACATTTCTCAATAATGACTTTAGTTTTCTTCTTGAACATGTGGAGATAAATAGCAGCATTTGGCCTACAGGCTATTCTGTTCTCCTACGAATCGGAGGTATTAATACCAAGCATTACACTGATGTAGAGCAGAGTACCACAGATTTATAGACTACATTAGGAGTCAGATGAGAACATTATGGTGCTTATTGTGAATTAGGGCACGGGCTCTCTGCCTTGTTTACTCCTGGGGAGAGGTTGTGATATCCCCTTACTTCCTCAAAGCCCTCACTCAGAGGGGACAAGTGTGCTTTTTCCATCTCAGTCCCAGACAACTTCTTTCCAGTATGTTGGCTTTTCGTTATATAATGATATTTGATCAGTGCAAGGCCATGCTGCATGGCTGGTTACACTATACAGATGTACAATGGTGATTGGTTTATTAGCCTTATAAACATAACGATGTGCTGTGTTTGCCTTTTTGGCAAAGAGGACTAAAGTAGCTGTACGACGGCAGGGTTATTCTTCTCTGCTGGCAGCTCAGCTAGATGATGTGTTGTGTTTGTGGTAATTCATCTGAGTCAGTGTTAATAGTCAAAATACATTTTCTAGCGGTATAATGTAGAATCTGAACCCGGAGCCAGAAACCACCGGGTTCACCGCTAACACTAGCCTCCCTCTTCCCCCTCCTTTGTCTTGTCATCCTTTTCTTCCTCTTCTCTCCAGTGAGCATCCGTGCTGCCTTTCGTCAGCGGCGGTGCCATTTATTGACAGAGCACTACATTCTAGACATATCTGGGGGATTAAGTTGCAAATTTAAGCAATGGGAAAATCAATGGGTTCCTCCTTTAATTCATGAGAAAGGCTGTCACTGTGAAAAAACAGTAGGGAGATGTGGCTGTTTAGATCACATTCATCTGGGGAGAAGCAGGAGAGGAGGAGGAAGAGAGAGTGAGGACAGCATCCTTTAAATCTCTCCATCAAATGAGGGAAAGGCTGATGGTGGCTTGCCAGAGATAAAATCACCAGAAGAAAAAAAATAGATCCTTTGTTTCCACTTTTATCTGTTCCATTTGTTAGGCTGGTCTTTAATAGGCTGCCTGCTGAATATCTGAATGTGGCCGAGCTTCCATTTTTATTTATCAGAAAGCAATGTACTCTGGTTTGGGAGCAGGAGTATGTTTCTTGTCTTTTAGTTCCTTGTAGAAACACTAGTAGTCAGCAGTGTTGGGAGAGACTGCTGCAGAGGTTTTAAGTACTCGACTCTCAGCCAATAAAAACAGGTATCTGCCTGCACAGATGTGTAATTTTACTCTTGCCAGGGATTTTTTCACGTAGAGTTGAGGAGTCATTTAGCCCTTTTTTGTTTTCATCTGCAGAGATTCCAATCACATGTCCTTCTGCTGTTGATACAACAAATGTAATTGGTTGAAACTTCTGCCATCAGAAAACAATCAGTAATTTCTAAAATAGAAGAGAATTTGCTACTCAAGTCCCCTAATTCTTGGACATTAGACATTTCTGGCAAACATTCAGTAAAGTCATCAGATCCGTGTGTTTTACGACTCCTCTAAGCCGGTGGCGTTCATCCCCAGGTTACGCTGTGTTACTGTGTATCCCCTGCTGACTTCAGGGAATTTGATTTTTTTTAATGAACAGCTCAATATCTAATTCATTAAAGTGGCTGCTTTATTTGATGCATTCTCCTTACTCCAGCTGAACCCAGGGAACAAGCCCGGGGATAAGCGGAGATGGTCCTGTTGATGGATGTCCAGTAGCGCACACAAAGTGCCCCGAGAGTGTGCCTGTATGTGCCCCTCGGAGAGACTCGGGGGGCTCCGGTTGATTGTGACTCCTCTCCTCAGGGGCTGAGAGCAGGAGTTTTCCTCTGTTTGAGTGCTGAGCGACGGCAGCTGTAATTGGCCTTGCACACACTCTCCCTCATCATTAGAGGCAGGCCAAGAGGCAAGCTTAACAATCGGTGTGGGGAGCGCTGCCAGAGCTTTCTCTAAATCTCTGAGCGTCTATCTGACAGTGAAAAAGCATAAGGAGACATGTTAGGCGTTAGTGCCACATTAAAAATGTCGCCCATGGCTCCGCTTTGTACGTGTATGTATCCTCTGCTGCTCTGTAATTAGCACGCCTCTCATTTACCGACTCGTCTGTGGCCCCCTCTCTGATCAGCCGTCTGATCTCTGCATAGATCACACTCTCTGCGCAGTCGCATGCTTTTCTCTCCGACACACTTGAAGCAACAGATACAAGAGACACAGTATATCCTGAGATATAACAGAAACATGCATTGCATAATATAAAAAAAAACAGGGAATCGAATTCACAGTAGGTTGGAAGCCCTGAAGAGAAAAAGTATAGAGGGGAAAGGTGTAGCAAAGTGAAACAGAGAGCCTTGGTGAAATTTGAAGGGGTCGGAGTAGGAGTGAAAGGGGCTCCCTGGCGGGGGCCTGGGGGGGGTGGCTGGGGATGTGTCAGGTGCCTGAGCCGCGCTCTGTGCTGGGCAGCGTTGTTGTTACACCGAGGGCAGCGCCACAAGTCCGAAAGTATTGATTTCCCGCCTTGTCAAGAGGCAGAGAACTGTCATGTGGAGAGCACTGACCTTGGTACACACTAAGACAACTATTCCCCCCGGCCCCCCACGGCACAGAGAGGAGAGAAGAGAGGAACAGATGCAAGACACAGCAGCATCAAGCAACAAACAACAACGAGCTGCAGAGTCTCCTGCGGGGGGGTGGGGGGGTGGGGGGGGGGGGTGGAGGAGGAAGGAGGAGAGAGAGGAGGTGAGCTCGAGAGAAAGGAAAGGAGAAGGAAAGAAAGAAGAGAGAGAGGGAAGGCTTACGAGTGGGAACAGGAAGCGATAGAGAGAGAGAGAGGGAGAGGAGCTAACAGTCAAAGCCAGGGCCAGTTCCCCTGAGTTCTCAGTGGGCAGCCCAGCGTCTGGTTATCACGGCGTTTGAAATGACAATGGCTTGACTTGTATTTTCCTCCTGAGACCCAACTCAGATCTATAAATCAGAGGGGGGGGAGGAGAGAGAGAGGAGGGAGCGGTGGGTTAGAAGACCAGAGAAAAGGACAGCCTGGTCAGAAAATGAAAAAGAAGAAGAAGAAGAAGGAGGAGAGGGCTGACAAAAAGAAAAGTGAGGGAGAAAAGAAGCGAGAGATTGACTCCTTCTGTCTCTGTATCGCGGCTGTAGTTGTTGCCTTTGAGCTCTACAGAGAGAGACAGGGAGGAAGGAAGAGAAATGAGGCAGCAGCTCAAGTGAAATGTTTTTCATGTGGAAGCTCCGTCAGGATTTGACAACAAAAAAGGGCTCCCTGTCACCTGCAGCTACACGGCGGGGCTCATCCCCAGTCACTGCTGAGCGCAGCGCACAGAGACGGGCGGAGAAAACAGAGTCTACAAAGAGCTCTCCCTGGGTTAGATCAGGGTGACAGACACTTAAGAGACCCGGCTTTAGTCACACATCTCTCGCCTCAGATCAGGGCATTTTGCTAACAAGCTCGGCAGCAAGTTCCCCCTCTTGTACACTGAGGCTTATGAATAAAGGCCACTGCTTCATGATGGAGAGTTCTGTATGGAGTTGTGAGCGAATGTATTCACAAAGTCTCTTCTTTTAGTCAGTCTGAAAGAAGTGGGGTCCTAATTGAATTAGCTGGCTTATTAGCGTTTGACATTGTGAGCTTGGCTATAAGTAAGGAAGTGGGGACTTGGGAAGTGGATTTAAAGAGCGGTGTTGGTTTTGGTTCTAATTTTACACTCTCCTGACACACATTATTCCCCTTAGCTGCAGTTAGGCCCAGATATGGTAATGCTAATAATATGTGTGCGAGGGGGGTTTAAGTGGCTCTCTCACCTCAATTGCCGAGCCTGGGAAGCACAGTCGTGTATAAACCCAGTGGCTACAGCCTTGTCCGGACCCATTCGTCATTTATGGATAAAGCAGAAGTGGTGGAATTGGGTGTGATTAAAAAAAGATTCGCTCGAAGTACAAAGGGTGTCATTAGACAAAAAAACAGAGATACTGAGTTATTGTTTCATTTGAAGATAAGAACATGCAACCTTCTTTATCCTCCTGCTCTCAATCCTCTTATTTCAACATGTCTTAGAGGAAAAAAAACAGATTAAGCACACCTTTGGCCATAATACTGTTTAGTAGCCTTGATGCTGATTTTTGCCTCCGTTAGTCTGCCTTAATTTGGTCAAATCTAATTGCTAATTACACTCGCTTTCATTATCTCGCCATGTTAAATCCAAGGGCTTTAGCAGTATTATCTTTACTCACCGAAAGAAAGAAAGAATCTTTGATCAAGATTAACATCATATACTCTCCTTCGCTCTGTGCAAAGACACACACATATGTCTATGTGCACACATGCACATACTGCACAAACTTAATGAATCTGTTTCATCTGTCTTCCTCTGTTTCTCTCTGTGTGCTGTCAATATTCACCTCCCTGTGCCCTGAGAACACAATTTCTAAAAAAAAGTACAACTCCTTGCTTTTGGATCAGTGTATTAAATAATTACACACACTCTCAGTGAATCCTTGCTAATCAACTTTTCAGTCAACAGTACTCCATGTCTTGATTTTTTTTCACAATTATATCTGGTGAATAAAGCGTTAAAAAAAAAAAGACTAGGGCAGTAGTTAACATCTTAATCTTGGCTGATGCTGATTGTCAGCTTCCTTTGGGACAACAGAAGCAAACTTGTGGCTTTTGCTATGCTACCATGAGCGCTTTGAACATTTAAAAACACAAACACTGGCAGCTATTGCACCTCCAGTAAAATATAGTAGGACAACTGGCAGCAGACAAGTTAATAAATATTTCTCCACGATTAGCTCTTGTTCTCTGTGGATGTATAATGGCTCTCGCTGCACAAAACGACCATGTGCCACTCGAGGTAATGACAGATTGTGCTAAAAGGAGCTACTTCACCCACTTAGTCAGCTCTCTTTGGGGGTATCGCGCTGTTTGTGGTGAAAAAGGACATGCCAGTGGGACTTGTGGGCCCCTCAGCCTTCCTGGGTGCCAGAGGGCGTAATGCCAAGCAAATGCCCCGTCTGACACACGATACACTTGGGGACAGGTGACCAAAGTGAAGGAGGCCATTCTTTGCATTCCAGACAAGCTTCCAAGTAACGACATGCCAACAGAGCATTTCACCTCTTGTAAATCCGGCAGGAAAAAAACACTCAGATCCTCACTAGTGTCAACAGGCACGATGAAACAAGGGAGCACCAGGGTTAGACATTTTGATGACATAATGGAAACTCATTTTCTCAGTAAGAAAATCCATTGCACTCATTTTAGTAACAAATCTGGTATGTTGTCAAAGGGTGTGTTGGGGGAAAATGTTAGCATATTTACCCCAACTGCAGGTCAAGGTGAGATTATGCAAGTCATGCTGAAGAAAATACTGCGGGGTGGAGAAATCCAAACTATCAAGTTCAGCTGGAAAACAATCCAGGAGGAAAACACATTTGGAATCAGCACATTTTTTACTATAATATACACTACCATTCAGAAGTTTGTGGTCACTTAGAAATGTCCTTGTTTTTGAAAGAAAGGCAGTTTTTTCAATGAAGATAACATTAAATGAATCAGAAATACAGTCTAGACATTGTTAATGTGGTAAATGACTATTCTAGCTGGAAGATTTTTAATGGAATATCTACATAGAGGTACAGAGGAACATTTCCAGCAACCATCACTCCTGTGTTCTAATGCTACATTGTGTTAGCTAATGGCGTTAAAAGGCTAATTGATGATTAGAAAACCCTTGTGCAGTTATGTTAGCACATGAATAAAAGTGTGAGTTTTCATGGAAAACATGAAATTGTCTGGGTGACCCATGTTCGTTCACTATACTGGCCCAAAATAAACATTCCATTTTAGTGTAATCTGAAATATATGTTCATTAATTAAACTGTACAAAAACTGTCGCTGCTTCTAAGTGGGGGTATACTGCAGCAACAGAAGTCCAGTCGGTTTTTTTTTTTTTTGCTCACAAAAAGCAGTCGTATCACTGTGAAAATTTATTTCAGCTTATCTAAGGCTCGTTTTTAACATTTTAAAAGCGAGCGCAAGGATGGAGAGACAGATTGAGCGAGCCTGAGAGAACATTGAATCTGTTTGAGAATATAATCATCTCAGTGCACAACACAATTACATTTCATTTCTTTTCATTTCCGTCCTTGCTTTTTCCTCTGTTATTCTCTGGCCTAGTCTCGTATTTATCCCACGTATTCCCCACTGCCCATGATATACTGGAAATGCTTGGTTAAGTGCTGCTCTGACATTAGCTGAGTGTAGTCACAGCATTTGGCCTGGGGACAAACGCTAGAAAGGCCCCTATAAATATGGATGCCACCCTCCCCCCTTGGCTCCCTGATGAGTTTGCATGTGTCTGTGTGTGTTTGTGTCTGGGTGGCATGCCGTTTGCTCTGTCACATCATGTCGCCACTGTTTGTTTACTCACACTGACAGAGATACGCTTGCTCGCTGATGGCGCTCACCACCCAACCAAGTGCCAAAGAGCTTACTAATGCCCCAGCTCCTCCTGTAAATAATGCATCCGCCAATGCCAGGCAGCTAAACAGTTGTCTGAACTATTTCATAGGCTGATAAATCTGTTACTCTGTCACTCTCAGTTTGCCAGTGTGCATGTGTATGTGTGGGCGGGTGTGCTTTAGCAAGTGTCATTGTCACCTGCTGTTTCATCGCAAAGAATCACACCCAGAGAGCTCAGTGCTGCGTGAAAATGATGCCAGCCAAGTCAGGCGTCTTGGTGTGTGCCCTCACCTCCACCCCCGGGCCCCGAGAGTTCCCCGTGGCTGCACTGATGCCAGCACGTGCAGAGCTGCAGGGAGGGTCCCCGTGGGGAGGAAGTGGGCCATTAGTACAGTCCTTGCCCCGTCGTTTTACTCCACTTCAGTACACATCATACTGGGCCGCCCGCTACTAACTATCTAACACATGCTAATTAGCCTAGCGACAGAGCCAGCTTCCCTTTGCTGTGGGAGCATATGTGAAACTCCAGAGCAAAGCTGGCAGAGAGGACATGGCCAGGGACTGATGCGTCATTACGTTTTCTTTTATGTACTTCAAATAAATGTGGAATGTAGCACAGTAGCTTACTTTGCTGGAGCCGGCCTGAAAAAATATGACAGCATAGGATCAGAGCAATTCTTTTAACTACAATTTCACTTGTGAAAAGACGGTCAGAGTTCAGTCTTATCTGAAAACTGGGGTGACTGATAGCTCACAGCTTCAAACAAGCATCTCACATGAATAAAGTGTTTTCCTGTGACTTTCCTCACCTTGTAGATTAGCGCGCCGTGCCGTCTGCTCTCCAACCAGCTCGCCTTTCCTGCAACGTCTTCATTTTCTGGAAACAAGAACGACCACAGCCTTAATGAAACTTAATGATGATAGTCATAACACAACAATAATCCAGTGGTCTGGAAAACTAATCAATGCGTCTTCTCTCCTTCCCCTAATGACCTGTGAAAACAAAGCAATAAAAGGCAGCGTGTGTTTATTTTGGCCAAAGCAACAGGCTGATAAGAGCGGCTGCTTGATTAGCGCTGACCAAAGCCAAGAGTCATCACACGAGGTGAAGGTACATTTCACAAACTTTTCACTTAGTCTGAGTGCTATTATTCTGTAAAGTGTGCTGGTCCATTTCATAAAATGTATTCATTTACTGCAGTAGGCTTGTTATCTCCGAGTTAAACAGATGATCATTTCCTGTTTAGTGTCCACACACGATGATTTTCCTCTTACTGTAGCTCCAGACAGCGGAGCAAGTTTGTCATCCCAGTTGTGCGATGATAAACACATGTTGTTCCCCTTGTCTTGTGTGTGAAGTGGTTGACCAGCATAACTGTCTTTTTTATCATGCCTCTAGTCTTCTGGTCTCTGGTTGATTCCTCCCAGACTCTGGCCCTTTACCACAAATCATTGCGGTGTGCTGTGCACAGCTCTGGGACACAAATTTGCCCCCAAAGTGGTGCAGAATCATTGTTTCTTAGATTGATCTTTTCCCTTTTTAGGAAGAAATACAAAACCTAGGGATGTGCATTTTTTCAAGTTTATTTTTGCCTTCATTTTGACAGAAGAGAGAAAACAGGGGAATGACACATAGCAAATGGTCCCCATCTGGGATTCGAACCGGCGATCTGCTGCTCAGGGCATTCATGCCTATGTGATAGACACCCTGACCTAAATAATTTGATTTAACAAGCAACATGATGGAAAGTGTTGGTTTGACTGACTGTTTTAATTAGCTAAGTATAGATTGAGAGGAAAGGAAAAATAATATTTTGCTTTTATGGAGTAGAGGGAATTTTGAAACGGCAAAAAAAAAATCAAAAATGTAACATTCGTGGAAACTAGGGGTTTTAAAATGTGCTTCTGCACTTCTGAACACACGCATACTCCTTTTTCTGTTTTTTTATCAGCAGCAGTATGATTCTTTGTCACAACACACTGTTATACATTATCTGCTTCTGCTTCTCTTATAAATAAAATATATGCTTTACATGATTTAACAGTGTAAATCATGATATGTACATGTGCTGCACAAACACACAGAGGAAAAGACCTCCTCAACATCTTTCTCCAGGGTTCAGACCAAATACATGTCATGCATACTGTATTAGGACACACATAATTTCTGAAATTCCCAGAATTAAAATGATTTAACAAGGCCTGTAATAAATGTGTTTCTTATTCCCTGGCCAGATCATATGAATACCTAAACACACAACACACTTCTAATGACAACATGGGAGATCAGTGTCAGGTGGATTACATGGAATGATGGGGGTGATGTGTCTTTTTTTCCTGCTTGCTGGAGAGCCTGGTGTCCTGATTAAAAATTTCAGCTCCACTGCCTTTCTAATTAATTAGCGAGGCCACTCAGAGGAGCGCTGTGGACCAATTAGTCTCTAGCAAGCCGATGATGCCTATCGCTACAGCATCACTGTACAGCTGTCGCTCCGTGCTCCGAGGACGGCTGGGGATGGACCCTCAGGTGCTCACACAGGTTCAAACAGCAGCATGCATGCATGCATGGTGCACCAGATGCATGCATACACACGGCAGAACAGTGACGATAGGAGACAAATTAAGAAATGTGCACACAAAGACACACTCTGCACAGAATCACGAAAATATGCTGAGACTAAAATCATCTATCATCATAATTACCAACAACAAATTTCCACTGAAGCACAAAGAGAAATAAATGTTTTGAACCTAGAATAAACAGAAACAGCTCCTGCAAACAACTTGAAAGGGGGTTTGGCTGCAGGACTGCTCAGAGACAGTTGATTAATCAATTAGCCAATCAACAGAAAATGAATATCAGACTATAACTGAATAACCAAACAATCGGCTAACATTTACTTGTTACAGCTTCTGAAATGTAGTAAAAATCTCTTTCAACGTTTGGCTGCTGATCATGGCCTGCAGTTCCACGAAATATTTATGGGAATTACATTTTTAGATATATTGAGGCCAAAACTAGTAAATCATTAAAAAAACAATCAAATGCAATGGTGCCAGTAGTGCAAAGGGAAAAAAAAGATATACCAGTTTTTCAGTTCAAACCTTGTGTGCCTACAATACCATGATACTGTGAGCTGCATCAGTCAGGACAAAAGACACCTGAAAAAGCTGCACCCCTTTCCCTCCGTACACTAAAAACAAAAGCAGGTGAAGCAAGATGGAAGTGTTTCTGAGGTCTGACGGTGGATTCATCGTGCATGCTGACCACAGGGCTGGGTGGGGACGTGTCTGCATCTCTTTGGAAGGGTGGCAGAGTTTGCTGACTTTGTGAGAACGGACTAGTTAGAAGACCGAGGAAGCTCATTTCCACTTCAAGGGGTCGTCTGAAACATGGCATCAGCAGGCCTCTCTGTTAGCTCGCTGCACTCATTCACTGTACGCTCGCACGTATGTGTGTGTGTCTGTGCGTACTAATACATGTGCATGCATACACACACACACACACACACACACACCATCTGATCACCTCACATCACTGATACTCTTAATGTCTCTCCCTAAGTCTAATGTTTATTCGTACTTGAGGAAAATGCGCTGATACCGTTTTTCTTCAAGACTGAAAAACAGCCAAAAGCGAGAAAAAAAACCAACTTCAAAGCCCCCGTATGGTGGTGGGTTCACATTAATGAACACATCACACAAACACATATATAACGTCCTGCAAATAAATCGCTTTCTTTCTCTTACAAGTTTTATTACAAAGTGGATTAGACTGGCATGTTTGAGAGTAAAAAAAAAAATGTGTGGGGGTATGTTTCTCCAGTGCAGACACACACTGACACGAGACATTTTGCAAGCACAAACAGTCAATGCCGTAGTGGCTGATTAGTATGAGGAGAGGGGATGAATATTGGAGAAGGACTCTCAAGAGCCACCCATGAAACATGGAGAGGATGTCAAAGCATTTTGTTCCCATCTCGTTCATTAGCCCGTACTCAGGCTACTGGATGCTCGCAGTTTTTTTAAAGTTCATTCACAATCACACAAATACGCACACAAAGACAAAAAGGCACACACTGACAACAACACTGCCGGAAACAGTTGTAGTTATTAGATCGGCGTGTCTGACATTTTGTCGACATAAGTAATTAATTTAGCCTTTCTATTGGGAAAGTCCAAAGAGCCCAATTAACATGGCTAATATTGCTGCATCGTGTAAAAACATATTTTTTTAATACAGAGGGAATATTTAAATGACTCGCCTTCATTATTCAAATGTATAAGCAAAGTCATCACTGGGGAAAGAGACACGATGGGATTCACACTCGCAGGAACAAGAAAATGATAATCAATCTTTTATTTCTGCAAAGCAATCAAATAAAAAGCATATGTGCTTTCTCTGTCTCTTGGTTGTTCTTGTTTGTCCTATAAAAAATTAAGGGGCTTCTGACATTGGTTCTTTTTATTTTCCACAAGAAAAGTTGCATTTTTAAATATTATATCCACTGAGTTCCATGTTGCATTGATAATTGTTAATTATTTAATGTATGTGTCACGAGCCTAGAAGCAGTTTGATGTTTTACTGATATTATAAAGTGATTGAAGGCTATAGAAAAAGAGGATTTTTGACTTTTGGGCCAGCACACATGCTCAGACAGGAAGTCAGGCCAAGGCTCTCTCCTTCACCAAATCCCATGGATTTGTAAGCAACACACTGCCTAAACGAAATCTGACAAATAATATTCTTAATTTAGAGAGTGAAAATGTAAAGGTCAAAAGGAGGAGTGAGGGACATTTTATAGTTTATCTGAATCTGCTTTTATAGATCGTTATTGTGGGTCCTGGGTTTTCTGTTTTCACGCTCGTTCGGGTATTTGTTTTCTAGCGAACTCAGAGGGCCCCACTACTGCAAGGCCTGGGCTCTGGGCCCGACTCTCCCACTCGTATAGCTATAACAAAGTCAATATTACAAAGAGGTAACACATGTCGAGGTATGCTTCAGCCCTGCCCTGGTGCTGTGATCCTGGACTGGGGCACACACACACACACACACACACACACACACACACACACTCAGAACATACACACACTGTAAAAGAATGCATGCCTTCAATGGTGGACTGCCTGCCTCCGTGAAGAAAAATGTATCCCACTTTTTCTTTTTTTTTTCATCTCCTTGCAAATTTGTTCTCCGGTTGAAGCTGGTATTTTGGCTCTTCTCACATGTGAAATTGTTCATGTATGTGAGCGAGCCTCTCTTGTTACACGGTGTTATGTGCGAGTGTAAAAGTACTTGTTGGTGTTTGTGCGTTCACATAAATTTTTAGTGAATCTGTGCGTGTGTGTGTGTGTGTGTGTGTGTGTGTGCGTGCGTGTGTGTGTGTGTGCGTGCGTGTGTGTGAGGGCCAGTTTGTTTTGTTTTTCCCTTACTTCAGCACATCTGAGAGAGCTTTTCTGGAACTCCTGAGCCCTGTCCAAACAAAGATGGCCGAATGTGAGGGATGGAGGGGAGGCGGATCAGGGCGTCTATGTGTGTGTGTGTGTGTGTGTGTGTGTGTGTGTGTGTGTGTGTGTGTGCGTGCACGTTTGTGATTTTTCAAGTAAGCTGGGACCAGAAGGGCCTTGCGAAAAAACCCAGAGGAGGGAGAGAAAACCGAGCCCCTGAGAAAGGCAGCTGGAAACACGGAGACTTGCGGTCGTCTCCCCCCTTCGACACACACACTCCTCCTCCTCACCTCCCCCTCCTCACCTCCCACCTCTCTCTGGTCCAGCTGCACTCAGATGTGTCTGCATGGTCCCCCCCCCCCCCTGAAAAAAATCACCCCTGCACTCCCAAGCTCAATGCCACTGCCAAGGCGAGAGAGAGAAAGAGGGGAGAGCGAGGGAGAGAGTGTCGCAGCTGGTAATACTTACTGGCCATTTTACCGCGGTAAAGGCATGAGATTCATTAGGCCAGGGCCCGCGTGTTTTGTGCTGAGTACCGGCCGTGTTATTGTTAGGATGTGGTAAAATTATAAATATGGAGGGGTGAGGGGGATTTGGGGAGTGCAGGAATCTAAGTGGAAGGCTCGGACAGGAGAGAGAGAGAGAGAGAGAGAGAGAGAGAGAGAGAGAGAGGAGGAAGAGGAGAAACATGCCACTCATTAACTCCTCTGCCACAGTCTTGTTTCTCATGATTGGGTGGCAATAAAAAAGTCTGTCACAATTTGTCAAAGTTAATGACTCAATGGCACACCAGCACTCAAGGGCTGGAAGACACGCTAACATATGTCGAATTAGTCAATAGCTTTATAATTGCAGAAATAAGGATTCCGACTTCGGCCAAATGAAGCGGACTTAGAGGGGTCCTGAGAGGGGATTTGCAATTTGGTCGGGTCGATTGTAGAATGGCAATCACCAAGGCTTGGCGCTGTTCTCCTCGTGCAATCATGAGTTTCTTCCTTTTTGCTGTCTTCCTTTCCTTCCACCTGTTTGAGCCGTCTTCTGTGTGACCTGTGGCTCTGCAACAGCGTCTAGCCTCCACTTCAGCCCCTCTATCTGTGAACTTTGTAAGACTGATAAAGGCTAAAACACACAGATGGACTTTCCTTTGGTTTGCCGTCTCCCTCCCTCATGCACAGTCCTGTGAAGACACTCCTCACTCCCCCCCTCCCCCCCGCTGTGTGGCTTCAGGAGCGACACGTTTGTCATTGCAGTAATGTAGCTATTGGTTAAATGCCGTCTCCCTCCCCTCTCCATCTGTATCTGTGTGTCGCGTCACATTTTTCGGTGTCTCCGGAGACTGCAATTACTAATGGAAGTTTCAGCAATTTCATGGAATGTCGTTTCTAAAGCGGGAACTACGAAATCCGGAGCAGTCTTCTCACTATGCCGGATGAGGTAAAAGAAAATAGTAGAAATCTGCTTTTTTTTTTCTTCTTGTTGCTCTGCTTCTTTCTGTGACATTTTCCGAGCAAGTATTTGGTTGCAAATAATTAGAATAGCACAATTATCTCCGGTTCAGCGAGGCGTTTGCATAGTTCTGTATTTCCACAGCTGTTGGGTGCACAGACCCAGGTGTTTACAAGTAAACCACCATTGCTGACACACTGTTTGAACAAAACTCTGAGGAAAGAAACAAATATTATTACCCGGTCGTGTGTCTTGAAAACCAGCCAATCTGTCTACAGTAGTGTTCAGTTTAGTAGAAGAAAAAAAACAACAACATATACATAATTTGGAGATTGCTTACACACAATTAGTGCATGCTTTTTTACATTAAAAAATGGTCAAAGAAAATAAAGAGCTATTGGCAAGATTAAATCTAGGAGCTCTTCCAAGATTTTCTCTGGCTGGGAGTTTGCTTGAGTAGGGGAATTCACTGCATGCGTGTCTTTGTGTGTGTGTGTGTGTGTGTGTGTGTGTGTGTTCACATGTTTGCATGAGAGGGAATGTGGGAGAGTGTGTGGGCGCCTTTGAGTGTGTAGTTCAGGAGGTAGAAGCGGAGTCCCACCCTGTAGACTAGTGTGATCACTAAATGTCAATTTGGGGGAGTCTCTGCAGTGCTGGCCTCCTGTTGTCACGCCGCTGTCAAGCTCGCAGCACATGTGTGTCCCGTCGCCCACACCGACCCATGCTCACCATGGAGATGTCCCCTCTCACAGAGGGGTCGGCAATATGTCTGACTAATACTTCATGTTGGTGTTCGGGTGCTGATGGGAAGGGAAGTAAAGAGCAGGCGATGTTGGTCATCATCTCTCCCCTGCATGTTCACCAGCCAGTCCCCCTCCGCTGCTCCCTCTTGTTTTTCCTTTCCTTTCACTCCCACTCTCCTTTTACTCTGTTTTTTTTTTCTCTCCTGTTTTTTCTTCTCCTCTCTCACCTAAACATGTGTCTGGTTGCACTGTGTGGTCACGTCACTCCCCTCAAATCCCCGGACGGAAGCGGAGCGTGATGTTGCAGTGCTGGTCCGTCACCGTGATATTTGCATTCTGTGAGGGCAATCAGTGGGCCAGCAAGTGCAGGTGTCAAGTCTGACAGGGAGTTGTCCTTATCTGCCGCAGGTCACTCCCTCCGATAGGCTGAAGGTCACAGCAGATCTAGTATATATTCACAACAATGGCTTCTTTATTTTCTTTCCTTTCCTGCCCAAACAATGGTCAGTGATAAGGAACAGTAGAGAGCTTCATGAGTGATGGAGTAACTTCTAACTTTGTATTTTATTGGTAAAACAGAAGTGAAAGAACAGAATCTTAATCAACAATTGATTATTAATCTCTTGAGTAATTTAGCCAGAAAAAAAATACCAGATAGCTAAATGCAATCTTGTCAAATTTTCTATTTTTTTTTTTTTTTTTAAAAAGTCCCTGTATTTTATAAGACACTGAATTTTTCCAGCTAATTCTAATCTGAGTTATACATTTTTTGGATAGAGTCCCTCGTATCTGGCTATTAAAAATCAACACATGCAGTAAGTTTGAAATTTTTTAGTTGCAAAATAAATGGAAAGCACGTAAACACAGCTTTAGAATATGTGTGCTGCAGTTGATTTACAGCATGCTCAACGTCGGCAGAGATGTATCCATAATAAGAAAATATTGGCTTGATAATATTCCCCATGCTGATATCTCAGCTGGGCTCTAATGAAAAAACTGTTGTCTTTTGCATCTTTATGCTATTTAGCTTTTAAGTCGAATCACGCATTAACACAATATTCCAGCTTATCAGCCCCACTCCTTGCTCTTAAATTGATGAAAAAGCCGAATCTTTCTGGAGTTTTAGGATCTTTCGCACGGCATTTTCTCACCCTACCTACCAGCTCTCGCCTCATTAGCTTTCCTCTGCCTATTCCACCTCTGCTGCAACAACTCTTCCCCACCTTTCCAATATACCAGCTTGCCTGAGCCCCCCCCATGCTCCCTTGCTATCTCACTTCTCTGCCTTTTCGAAAACTTTCCATTCGTTCTCCCTCTCCCGCTCCCTGTCTCCCCTTGCACCTTTCTTTGAACCCGGCCTTGTGTCTGTGGACCCAGAGGTCTGTCACTGGGCAGATGGTTTGATCTCTGGCTGGGGAAATGCTTTGAGGAGAGCTGAGAGGGGCCAGGGGCCTGGACTGGGGGCCTCTGCTTGGACCTGCTGTCTACACAAAAGATGGGAGAAACTGCTGCTCCCTTGATGCTTCGGTATTTGAACTGACAGTATAGTCCAGTGTTAACGGTGTGGTACATCTCTCCATCTGTATACACTGTATGAGAGCATGGCATATGATAGGGAGATCACACAGTTGTGTTTTTCGGTCCAGTATTGTTGTACTATGTTCCCTCTTCCTCTGTTTCACAATATCAAAGCCAGCTGGGTCCTTTAGCCGTCCACTTCATAAACAAGCATGACTGTCCAGAATTACATGAGCGACTATTTATCATGTAATCGAGTCAGGCTGAAAGTTTCATCACTGATCTGATTTGAAAATTTTCGGGGTGGTGCTCATCAGGCGGAGATTTACTTTCTGTGACTGTGTAAATCCACATAGCATAAGTAGGAATGTTGGAAGCAGAAGTTTTACTCCACCGGGTGCGTGCTTGAGTCTGAAGTAATCGCATGGGTGTTGTGTCTGTGTATGTGAAGGAATGCGGAGCTGTGGTCAAAGTGGAAACTGGACGTCATCTGGAATGACAGCGCATGACGGATGTCATCAGTCAAAGCTCAGATGTTCAGGCTGTCCAGCTATGAACGCTTAAATCCCTAATTAATGATTCTTATCAATGACAACTGTATTGTGATTTCATCGCTCGCAGGCAGCAGCACCAGATTTTACAAATTTCACAAAATATTGAGGAAAGTCTTTGATATGACAGATTTCATAACAAACAGCTGGAAACTGTGAAAACGGTCAGCAATGCCAACCTGCTGCTTTATCTCCCAACAGTAAATTGAATATATTTAAACTTGTTTTTTCTTCCACTACTTCTGGCATTTCTAGGTGCTTGAAAGCTTGACCAAATTATGATCTTTTTATTTTTTAGGCCAACAAGCTCTAATGCTGCTACAAAAGACAAATTTTGCTGTAGTTGAAGCAGGTGAAAACAAAGTGCAGCGCCAAACATCTGAAACTTATGTTTCAGATTTTCACATACACAATATGTTCACACAGAACAATGAAGTTCAGATGCTCTTCATTGTTCACTCGGCTTTGTTAAATGTTTATTTACTTAGCTCACTTCAATTCCAAACTTCATTTTCACATTTGGCCCTCTTTAACCTCAGACCAAGTCGTTTACAGTATGTCACAAAGACGCCTTTCAAAAGTGCCAAATCCAAACATTATATTAGCATTTGTATATATTTTATCAGATTTGAGATACGTCTCCTGATTGACAATAACTCTTAAATGTGTCACATTTCATGCAAACAACAGATATGGCTGCTTCCATTTGTTAGACTTAAAGAAAGGGAAAAAAAGAGAGAAGAAAAGAGTGGGGTCCCAGGTCTCCACATGAATACATGAAAACACATGCTTCTCTTCTCCTTCTGTAATCCACTGGGGACTCACGCCCCATTTGGTTCCCATTAGCATAGCTCTGGTCGCTCTGCCCTGTGTCAAAGCCCAGACGCACAGCTGCACAAAGGACAGGGACCTCTGGCTCTGTGATTGCCAGCCGCCGGGCTCCAAACGAGAGCTGACATGGAGGATGGGCCTTACACTGTGGGGACTTCAGCGGGAGAACAACCTCTATTCTGTAGAACACAGTTTTCCCCACGTATTGTGTAACAGGGCTACAAACTGAAGTCAGTGCATAAGTGATTAATCGTTGTTTATTTTGTACCACTTTGTAAGGCAAGTAAGCTCTGTTTCAAGTCAAATCCAATGTATAAAATCAAACAAGCAAAGATTAGCCGTGGCATGAGGTATTTGCTCCCCTGTATTTTGTGGCATGCTGCGTCTGACTACAAAGACTTTCTTTATTCGGCGTGTTTTATTTGTCACCTGTTTCCAATATGGACATTGTGAAGTCCTGATCTATCTGACGGAGTCAGGGCCCAGTTTATGACACGCAAAGCTGCTGTGCCTCTTTTCCTACACATGTTGGCTGCACATTTCTGGCAGGAAATTGACAGCATTTCAGCAGCTAACTCATGGATGAGATAATATCTTGTGGGTGGAAGAGAGGACAAGATGCTCCCAGTGTTTTACAGTGACCCTAAGCAGAGACAAATTTAAATCCGAAGCTGCTGCTGCAAAGACTCACACACATGCACACAGATGCGCACATACACACAGGGTTTTCATTTAAATCTCGGCTTTGCTTAACTCACCAAACAAGAAATGTGGTCTGTGGCTGTGTGTTGAACATGGTAAAGGTTTCAATTAAAGTAGGAGGAACAATACCCACCCAGCATCCAGCAGCTGTCTGGGTTGGCTCCACTGTACGCTGCCGAGAGAGGATACACAGAGGCTGAAACAGACTCAGCAACTGGTGTTTAAGTGCTGTTTTTGGTGGCATTTAGTTACAACGTCAACCTTAAGAAACAACAGGGCAGTAATACAGTTGTAGAGGATATTAGTTTAGGATCTTCTATGGTTTCGTAGGACATGTAGAGGCCAAAGCAGGGTCTTTGTGACCTCTACATATGCTGCTCGGTTTTGGGTGGACTGACTCGCATTTATCTGCATTGATCTTGGACTGTCTTTCCCCGTCGATCTGTTTAAAATTACCTTGGAGCTGACTACAGAAGTCCACGCTGAAGCCATCTTGTTCTGCAGCTCCTCTTTCCTGCAGTTCCTCAGTCCATCTGTCCCACTAACAGTCTTTTAATTGAGAGTCCTCCCCAGTCTGATGCTGGCCATTGCTGACTGTCAGTGTTTATACAATTGGGCTGGGACAGGGACTGCGAGCCAAGCAAAACATCCATGAAACATCAAGCCTGCAGCTAAACAAAACCCAGCAGTGAGACACACACACTTGAGCCAGATAAGGGCTGAAAATGATGCTTTTCTGAACGCAGCTAGGTTAAGTTGTTGACCATTGCAGTAACACAGAAGCTGTGTGTGAGTGTTGACTGTTGTCTGGGTCTAATTTCTACAGCATTGTGGGATTTTCCTCACTACTCTAGCTGCTCCATTTTCTTGTGATGTACGAAGTCACACACACACACACACACTCTCCTCTGTCCTTTTGCTCACCATCGTCCTCTTTCGTTGCGAGCCAAAGAGGAAACCCTGGCGAGACGCTAGCACAGTGACTAATGTTGTGTATCTGGCCGGGCCTCAGATAACACAGCCTCCTCCCCCGGCCTGCTGTGACAAATATGTGTGAGTGTAGCGGTGGGATCTGGGCCCAAGCCTGTCCCTGACCCAACCCAGGCCAGACACAGGTTAAACCACGGCCAAATGCAATCCAGATCCGCCACAGAAGCAGAGTATTGAGAACGTGAGAATCATGAGAAATCTCTGTAATTTTGTCTTTCTAGTTTCCACTGACAAGCCACACACACACACACACACACACACACACACACACACACACACACACACACATACAGGTTAGGGTGGTTTGTGAGGGCACTTTTTCCATACCAGTTCAAACCATGGTTTATGGGGGCACACCTTTCCCTTTGTCCTAGAGACACATAGGAGACAAAAAACTGCTCCAAAAAAAATCACAAAAATTCCAGTCTACTTAGAATTCCAATAGAGTAAAAGACTGCAAAAATATAATGACTTGAAATTCTACAGGATTATGGGGACGGGGCGGGAGGAGGCGTTTCCAGGCACAATGGTGACTTATGAGGACACCCCTTGTTTATTAGGACATTACCCATTCACACACATACACAAATATGGCAAAACCCCTGAACATGAGGACCAAGCTGGTTTAAGTGGACATTACCCATTCACACACATACACACATATGATAAAACCCTTGGTTATGAGGACCATGCTGGTTAAAGTGGACATTACCCATTCACACACATACACAAATATGGCAAAACCCCTGAACATGAGGACCAAGCTGGTTTAAGTGGACATTACCCATTCACACACATACACACAAATGATAAAACCCTTGGTTATGAGGACCATGCTGGTTAAAGTGGACATTACCCATTCACACACATACACAAATATGGCAAAACCCCTGAACATGAGGACCAAGCTGGTTTAAGTGGACATTACCCATTCACACACATACACACATATGATAAAACCCTTGGTTATGAGGACCATGCTGGTTAAAGTGGACATTACCCATTCACACACATACACACATGACAAAACCCTTGGTTATGAGGACCATGCTGGTTAAAGTGGACATTACTCATTCACACACATACACAAATATGGCAAAACCCCTGAATATGAGGACCATGCTGGTTAAAGTGGACATTACTCATTCACACACATACACAAATATGGCAAAACCCCTGAATATGAGGACCATGCTGGTTAAAGTGGACATTACCCATTCACACACATACACACACATGACAAAACCCTTGGTTATGAGGACCATGCTGATTTAACTGGACATTACCTATACACACACATATGACAAAACCCTTGGTTATGAGGACCATGCTGATTTAACTGGACATTGCCCATTCACACACATATGATAAAACCCTTGATCATGAGGACCGTGCTATATATATATATATATATATATATATATATATATATATATATATATATATATATATATATACTTGATTTAGTATAGACTTCAGAGTTCAAAAGAGGAGAAATGGCTGCAGCAAATGAAATGCACCACCTAAACTATATAAAAGGTAAGTGAGACATGGAAATATTTTGATTATGCAAAAAAGTTAACCCCCTGAACACAGGGATTCATAGATATGTGGTATTGTCAAGGGAGGGAAAAGTTGTCATTTCCACTTTAAGACTTTAAGATGGTATCGGAATGGTCTTTCAATGTAACTTGAGTTATAAGGACAACACTGTCTAACTGAAGTTCACCCATACATACATATCAGATATGTGGAACTGTAAATGTGCAATAACTACTTTATGTTCAATAATCCATAATTCAACTGTAGTATTATTTGTCACACTGTATATACATATACAAGAGTATAATGTACATTTACGTTTCATGCATAGATATTTTTATTTTATTTTTCTATTTAGGTTTATATTCCTATTGATATATTTTATACTCCACTACTTCTCTAAAGACTGAAAAGAATGGGAACAGCTGGAACAAGAAGCAATTTCCCCTCTGATCAATAAAGTATTTCTCGTGTTAATGCATAAATTAGCCATTTCTTAAATAAATGTAACGCCCAGCAGTTGGAGTGTGAACTTTTTTTATTATATTTTCCAATGGTTGCTTTTGTGCAAAAATGCTACAACCCTTTTGAACATGCATAAAACAGTGTTTATAAAATAGAACCAAAGTAGATAACACCCTAATGTAAAAATTTCATAAAATGAAAAATGAAACTCTGCTCTGTTACTGTTTAAGAGGCCACATGTTTTCCACAAGAAACAATCCAGTGTGTTCAACTAAACCAATACAGCAACAAACATTTCATCTTGGAATCAAACATGGTTCACTGGATACAACTCAGTGTTAGCAGCTTAGCTTAGTGTTTCCAGAGGATTCCACAGACTCGATGTCATTGAATGTCATTAAATGAAAAATAAAATTCCAGTACTTTTGCTGTCTGTATAAAAGGTACAGTACAACCAAGCAATGCATACAACATAAAATGGGACCAAAGACTAACTTAACATAATTATTGCCCTGAGAAACTGTAAAATATTGACATTAATGTAAACAAACAACAACAACAACAAAATAGCTCAACTGGGGTACAGACCAGTTTGTGGTATCAGTTTACAACAGTACAGTTATAAACAACTTGTGGTGCCTGTGGGCTATAAGACACTTTTCCTTTTGACCATGAGGCCTCTGTTCCTAACAAAATCTCGTATGTTTTGAGTAGTTCTGTCTCTCAATGCAGCATGTTCAGCACGCTTACACTGCTCACACTCTAACTTTGTTGCAAGGTGTCCCTTTGAAATGTGTGTTTTGAAGTGTTTCATAACAGCACTAACTTCATTCTTTCTCCATGGCTTTTTTACACATCTTCTTGACTTGACCTCTGCCAATAAAAAGGACATTTTCCTTGATAAGGGGAAGGCAATTGCGGTTTTAAGATTAAACCTCACTGAAATAACTTCTGATCCACTGCAATGGTCTTGCATTTGTGGCCTTGATCCCCCTTTGGAAATTTTGTTTTTACTAGCCACTGTGGCATTGGCGCCCTGCACAACTGCTTTAACTTGTTTCTTTCCTTCATCTGCTTAACAGACTACTTCCTGCCTATCAATCTGAAAGGCTTTGTATTCATGGCAGTCACAAGAAATTCTACCGAAACTACAAACTGTTAAATTTGTTTGGCCTCCAGGGGATCTTGCAATGTATATGCAATGACAACATTATGTACTAACTTCCACTAACCTATTGTATTCTGCCAATATGTATTATCTTGTGTTTATTCACTGAAGTTTAAGCATCTTAAAATAACAGAAATTAATAGATTGAGTCCTACCTTTGGAGCTGGTTACCTCACTTTGGATCGCCAACAGATTTTTTTGCCCTAGGGGAACCAGGAAATTCTTGTGTGAGAATGGCTTCTATAAACTCCAATTTGTGAATTCTATTTTCAAAACAAAATTATACTATTCATAGTATACAGACAGAACATCAGTTGTACCAGAACTTGATCTTGTAATCGTGTGTGGATGCTAAAAACTTGTCTTAAGTTGTCCGTTGCGCTTTTTTTCAACATGCCTAGCTGGCAAACTACTTAGTCTCCTCGGTCTCAGTTCATTCAACCGTAAGTGTCATGCTTAGCTAAAAACCTTTGTCCCCTCTGCTACATACGTGACTTCTGGAATAACCCTCTGAACCATTACTATAACTTAAGATAAATAAAAATTTAAAACCTTACCTCTGGAAGTGCTGGCCTCATCCTGGGTAGATTCCATACGTTTTCTTTTTTCTAAAGGGAAAAAGAATTTTTAATATTAGAGTCCAAGCTCAATGGTGTAGTATTTCTATTTGTTAGTTTTTAGATGATCAAGTTTGAATGTGTGTGCTTTAAATCCTTTTGGAGACAAACATTCAGGGTCCAAGTATGTAAGCGGAGCACTAAAAGGCTAGACGCGAGAGCAGTTAGCAGTAAATTTGCAGTTTAGTGGTAACTTAAATCTACAGGTATAGATGCCAGTAAATAAAGACTGCAGCTTATCAAGATCAAGTTGAAGTCTCCTAACTTCTGGTAAAAGGGGTTGGGCACTAGGGATGGGCATCGTTAAGATTTTAACAGTACTACTACTATTACCGATGTTGCTTATTGATCTGGCACTTGAACATTACTCTTATCAGTTCTTTTTCTTAACTTTATGTATTATACACTGACTGGATACTTTATTAGGTACACGTGTCACTCCTGACAGCTAAGAACAGGAAACTGAGGCTACAATTCACATGAGCTCAGCAGAAAGGGACCAGAGAAGATTAGAAACCCACTGCCTGGTATAATCAGTCTCCATTTCTGCTGCCCCATTCAGATGGGAGGGTCAGGTTCAGGCTGCTGCTGGTGGTGTAATGGTGCAGAGGATATTTTCTTGGGACACTTTTGGCCCCTCTCTCCTCTGTATGTGTTCCTCTTTTTACGAAATCTAATTTCTGGAATAACCCTCTGAACCTTAACCACAGCTTTAAAAATGGAAATACCTTACCCTTGAAAGCCTTGGTCTCATCCTTTGTCAATTCCATCCTTTTTCTTTTACCTACAAAATTAAAAAAAAAAGTCAAAAACATCTGAACTTTTCTTTTTAACAGCTATGCAAGGTGAGCAACGCTAGCAAAATTTGTATACTCCTAAAGTTTAAGTCCTGAAGTAACAACTAATGATACACCCCATAACAAATATTTTGATACTACAATCTGGAACCATATGAACAGTTGAGATAAATTTAATTAATGAAAGATCCTCGGTATGTTAAAGGTCCTCCTTAATACAGGTCCCATGATACAATTGATCCACACTATCAGGCTATAGGCAGTCGAAATGCAAAACCCCTTTTGGCTCATTGTTTGGTCTATTTATGGTGGCAATTTTATACTTTATTTCAAACCCTGTTAACTTTGCGGTGCTATTAACACAACAAGAGGAAGCTACAGTTTGTTGACTTTCAACATTAGATTTTATTCTATATGGTCCTCCCACCACAATATATTAGGGCCCAACCAATCTATCGGCCAGCCGACTAAATCGGTCAATTACAGCCCTTTTCAAAATAATTGTAATCAGCCTGAGTTTTGCCAATTAAATGCCTATATATTCTTAATTTCTCATAATACAGTAAATGCTGTTAAGTGTCAGAATCGCGCAGAATGATGTCCTTGCACTGTTTGTCCAATACATGGAGTCATATTTCTGAGTCCATTCAATCCTCAGTAATTTACAGGAATAAGCTACAGCTAGGCAACATTTCAGGAGTGGGCTGAGCCGACAGGTAAATTTAAAATGACTCGAAATTAAAAATGGCTCAACTTGTCTTCCGTTTCTATTTAACCCTCTTTGCCATGTGTCATGATGAGTGACGCGTGCTTCATTGTGTCAGTCATGCTTTTCACTGACGTTGCATTGCTAAAGTTGCGCTAACCTAAATTAAGTTACTTCCTGTCTGTGTATGTTAGCAATAACATCACTGCAGTTATGCCAACCTACCATAGCATTAGCTAACAACTTCAAAGCCAGTAAGTAACTGCAGAAATAACGAAGTGTACAAAGTAGCTGAGAGTACAGGACGACCATTCATCATTCCGTCTGCTGCGTGTTGAGGCACATTTAAGAAGGAGGATGTAAACACAGAGGGGAGGAGGTTTATTCAGTAAAATGATTAACATTACTGTCTGTCTTCAACAACCGTCATGATGTCACTCTTAGTTTTACTTTGTCAGAAAATACTACAACGTGACCCAGGCTGTAACAGCAACTCACTGTGTGTTGTTTTGGAGTAATATTAGTGTTGCACTATCTGTGACCATTATATATCGGCACCCTCTTAAAAGAATGGCCTAAGTCATTTTTTCAGGTTTTTCAGAAAACACAAAAAACTAAAACACAATACACTGAACCTTGACCTAGACCATCATACTACAGGGGTAGAATTGCATGATCTGTTCAACTGAGTATTGAGGCGATTTTACCAGAGGTGGCCAGCATCATGAGGAGATGTTTTAGGCAAAAAAATAGCTTTTGTCAGAAAATGACTTAGGCCATTATTATAGAAAGGTGACGATGCAACTCTGTCAAAGATGACATGTTTTGACATTTGAAAAAGGCGTCTCTGGTTTTTATTTTGTTTTGGCTTTGCAGCAACAGCAAGTACAAGACAAGATATATTTCATCACTCATTTACAAATTGACTCTTTTTTTAAGGTTCTATAATTTCTCTGAGGTTTAATGCTTTCTTGCATATTTTTGTACTAGAAAATTCGTCTCTGTTGTAAAGTTGAACAAATACTAAAGGACAAAGTATGTAAAACAATAAAATGTTCTGCCTGTAATTTATATCTTTGTAGTTGTGTTAAGGGATCAAAAAAGAAGTTCTATTATTACATATTTTTTAAATTAATCGGCCAATTAATCTGTTGTCGGTATTTTTTTCTGCCAAATAGCGGAATTGGCCTCAAAAAATCCATATCAGTCGGGCCCTACAATATACCGTTAATGTATACTGGAAGATATTCAGTACATACCCCTTAGTCCAAGGGCACGATCTGATTCATCATCTCCGCCATCATCATTGTCTCCACCGCCACCGCCATCATTGCTGTCTCCACTGCCATCATCGTCGTCTCCACCGCCAATGTCACCGTCTCCACCACCGTCGTCGCCTCCACCGCCATCGTCGTCGCCTCCACCGCCATCGTCGTCGCCTCCACCGCCATCGTCGTCGCCTCCACCGCCATCGTCGTCGCCTCCACCGCCATCGTCGTCGCCTCCACCGCCTTCCTTGTCGTCATCATTTTCATCATCTTGCTCACCCTCGTCCAGCTCTGGGTCCAATTCAGCTAAAAAAAAAAAAAAAGCATAATTGATTCAAAAAACAACAACGATTGTTGTGGCAAGTTTGGACACTATACATGTTTTTATATTTAGGATTCATTTGTGACAACTAAAACTAAACCTTAATGCAAAATTAGTTTCTATTCTAGAAAGCCTGTATTTAGATATTCAATTAAAAAAAAAATTATCACCACATACCTTCAATCTCAATCTCATGAAGAGATTTTCCCTGGAATTCTGCAAGAGATCCTTTCTCCATTGCCAGTAGAAGCTTTGAGATTCTTGCCATTTCTATAGTTGCCTCTGGCAGCCGATAAAAGTCTCTGTGGACCCGAATATCATGTCCTAAAAAGTTGGCAAGTTGGTCCAGCTCATTATCCTTGAGGTTGAGAATTTGGGACAACGTTGCGACATGCTTGCGAAGCTGTGTAGACCTGAGATATTGAGGGTTCTTTGCACCACACAGGTGTGCAAACTTCCTGATGCAGTCCTGTCCCCTGTAGTGACTAGTGGAGGAGCACTGTGGCCGTCCAAACAGGAAGGGATTATCCTTGTGCACATTACAGGTGTCTCTTTTGTCTACAAGAAGTGTTGCTGCAGTGAGGACCTCAGGATTTAATAAAACTGTCACCTTTCTCCCTCTTTTGCCCATAATTTCTACCCTGCTGAAGTGCCTGGCTAGCGTTTGCTCAAATTGTGAGAGTCCAGCAGCAATGTCCACATGAAGCTCAGTCTGGTCTCTTTTTTCAAAAGACTCAAGTGTCATTTTTGAGACTTCTCCTGCACGACGTCTGTTGAAGATAATTATTTGAGTAAGAGTCACTCTGGCAAGCTCTCCATAAGACTGGGGAGACGTATGCTCTTTCAGGTTTTCAACAGCATCAGCTGATTTCTTCTCCAGGTACTGATGCAAACGCTGAACATCTTCTGTGAATGGCAGGGTAGATGGTTTATTAAACTTTGATTTGCTTAAGGAAGCAAGTGCTGTGTGGGAGACAAGTCCTGCCCATTCTTTTGTGCAGAGCTGTGTGAATCGCTCTGCTGCTTTTATCATCTGTTCATCCTCTGCTGCAATGGCCCTACAGAGAATAATGTCACCAATCTTCTTGAGCGAATGTCCTAATTTCAGGGCAAGACTTGGTGTGCGATAACAGTTCTTCTCTTCATCATAACCAGCAATTGTTCTGACAGCTGCAATGACTTTATAGAAATTTTTTGGTTTAGTAGCATCTTCAAAGCTAAAAATTGATTTTTCTTTTCTCAAGGTCAACAACAGTCTGCCCATTTCCCGAACCTTTTGTCTCATATACTCAAATTTTGTTGGATCACTTCCATGCTTGTTGTAGAGAGACTGACTCAGTTGCAGTATGAGGAAATCATTTCGAACTACAGATCCTACTTCATCTTGCCTCATATTTTTGAGAACCTTCCACACTCCAGGGGAAATTGCTTGGGTGCATGTTGACTCCGCAATATCAGCCAAAGCTAAACATTTGGCTTTACCAACTGCTTCAGATTCTGACATTGTCTTTGAAGGGCACTTACGTGAATGGCGCCACAGCTCTTTACGGACAAACATTCCTTTACAATATGCACAGTGCACATAGTTGTTTGTATTGAGAGAGCTTTTTGATTGTTTCGATCTTCTTTTTACCTTCAGTAGTCCATCATTATGTGCGAGAACTTCTTGATTATGTTCATAATTACCTTTGTTCCGCAACTTTTCTAGTAACCTTTTTCTCTCTTTGGAGTTCTTTGGGAGCAAAAACACTTCAGCAATAGCCGGTTCTTCTTTTTCATGCTTTTTAAGGTGACGAGCAATTTTCGATTGAGGTGTCTTGCAAACATAACAGTAATTCTTTTCAGTACAAGAAGACCCTTTTGGGGCTGGTGCAGTCTTTGTCACACTAACATCAGAAAGAGAGTCTGTTGCAGTTGTTGGAAAGCTCTGGGTATTGCTTGTGGTAGGATCATCATCAGAAGATTTGCTATCAGGTATGAGGTCTTTTTCGATGCCAAATTTGCCAGAGGTGAAGGCATCTCTGTCCTCCTGCTCCATGCAGTCAATGGGTTGTGGCATTTTCTTCTTCCTTTTCTTAGAAGACAGCAAGTCAGCTGCCCTAGCCTTATGACGTGGTAGGCTTGGATCAGTGTTGGAGGAAGATGGATCACCACCATCTCTACTTGATGCAGGTACACCAGAGCTGGTACACCAGAGGTCTTCAGAGCTGGATCCATCACTACTGCAAGGCACGTAGTCCTTATCTGAAAAACAGCCATCACTACTTTCTGGAGAGTCACAAACACGATCATCCTATAAAGCAAAATAATAAAATAAAGCTTTTGTTATTTTCACCTTAAATATATATATTTCTGTGTAAGTCACAATCCAACACTAAAATGTTTACGTCAAATTTCAAATGGAATCGAAGGAAATGAACATACCGATGTTGAATTCCTCTTGAAAAAGCAGGATTTGTGCCATGATTTTGAGCACACTAAAATCACATTGAAATGAAAAATTAGCAAATCATGCTGATCTTGAAGTTTTCAACATAATATAACTGTGCACTGTAGACAAACGTGACATAGATACTAACATTGACATGTCACACCAAGCCATTTTAAATTGGAGAAGGGTCTTCCTCTGCACGCTTCACAACGTTCCAAAGAGCTGACAACTGCACAGGTAACTTTATGGAGGCACTGAGGTAACAAAAATGCACATCATAAGTTAAATTTTTTTTTTTTTTTTAAAATGATAAGAAAATTGTAAATACACAACATAAAGACACAACCAAAAGCTGCACTGGACAGGGTCCAAGAATATAGTATAACGACCTTTAGGAGAAAAGTAAGAAGTTGGCTACTGTGCAAGTGTGATCCCTGTGAGTTTAAATTTGTACAATATACAAGGATTAAAAGTTTAAAAAATAAATAAATGGTCATTGGCTCACAAACACATTCTCCTTGTGTGCCAGTTCTGGCTAACATTAGCTCACAAATAATGCAGTAATGCAATCTGACTGTACACAAAAAAAATCCTACATTCTATCTTTTTATCTAAATTAAATGATTAAGTTGGTAAAAGAAATGCATCAACACACGACCTTGGGCCGAGTTTAGGAACCCCAAATCCAACACATAACCAAATTGTGTGACCCATTGTGTTAGTAAATACATACAGGCATACGTGCCCTCATAATCCAGGAGTGTGAGGTGCCCATCCCCCACCCAACACACACACACACACACACAACTCGGCTTCCTGAAAGTTTAACAAGTGAGCTCCTGTCCTTACAAGACACTGCGTCCAGACAGTCCTGTACTGTGACGGGTATATTACACTATATGTAAGTGTGTGTACTTCTGAACACCCTCATCCGGTAAAAGAGAACACTATTGTGACTACATGAGAAATCTTGAATGGCAAGAATAACAAGCAACTTACATCTTCATCTTCTGGTGCACCAGGAGTTGCAATAACTTCAGTCATGTGCCGACCTGTGGCACCAAGGAGTTTCTGAAAATGAGTCATAAACGGGTGCAAATTTGAGAAAATTATAAACTGAAACTATTCACTATCATGCCCAAAACAATGTGGCATTTGTCTGGCAGAAACTTCACTTAATAGTCATCAAAGAAAATAGAAACCAGGAGTAAAGACCATGTAACATAAATGTGAAAGCTTGCCTTTTGTTCTCGTGCTGAGGTGGGCATTTCTTTCTCAGACGGTGATGTGCATGGTTCCTTAAAGTGTGCCTGCAATTGAACAGAGGAAACACAAGTTTTTCTCAAATGCCTACAAAAGTCTCGACAACATGCATGAAGGTTTCTTAAAGTTGTGCCTGTTGTTTGCTCATTTACAGGAACTCTGTGGCAATAGAAGAGAGGCTAAACCAGAATTTAGTGGCTGCAGTTGTCTTGTAAGGACAGAAGCTAGGTTGCTAACCATGACAGAAACTTTCCCATGCCTTTTCAAGGACCCATAATAACATCTCTATGATCGCTCACAATGTGGAAGTACACAACAAAATAGCATTATATAGATCTCCTTGTACACAAAACGGTATACCTCACCTCAAATACTCAATACAGTATGAAATTTAAACTGAGATACTTTTTATTCTCAATTAAATGGAATAAAATTAAACAGATGTTCATAATCACAGGTAGTCAATGCATGGTTCATCAAAGCATGCTTTCCAATTAAAATGGTGCAAATACTACTGTAACCGCGGCATTACACACAATAAAAGACATAGCATTTCACTAAAGTTCGTGACTTTCCAGGCTGGGAAACTGTTTTTGTTATTCCATGACCATGGGAACCCCAAATCTAACACATAACCAAATTGTGCAACCCATTGTGTTAGTAAATACATACAGGTACACGTGCCCTCATAATCCAGGAGTGTGAGGTGCCCATCCCCCACCCAACACACACACACACACAACTCGGCTTCCTGAAAGTTTAACAAGTGAGCTCCTGTCCTTACAAGACACTGCGTCCAGACAGTCCTGTACTGTGACGGGTATATTACACTATATGTAAGTGTGTGTACTTCTGAACACCCTCATCAGGTAAAAGAGAACACTATTGTGACTACATGAGAAATCTTGAATGGCAAGAATAACAAGCAACTTACATCTTCATCTTCTGGTGCACCAGGAGTTGCAATAACTTCAGTCATGTGCCGACCTGTGGCACCAAGGAGTTTCTGAAAATGAGTCAAATGGGTGCAAATTTGAGAAAATTATAAACTGAAACTGTTCACTATCATGCCCAAAACAATGTGGCATTTGTCTGGCAGAAACTTCACTTACTAGTCATCAAAGAAAACAGAAACAAGGAGTAAAGACCATGTAACATAAATGTGAAAGCTTGCCTTTTGTTCTCGTGCTGAGGTGGGCATTTCTTTCTCAGACGGTGATGTGCATGGTTCCTTAAAGTGTGCCTGCAATTGAACAGAGGAAACACAAGTTTTTCTCAAATGCCTACAAAAGTCTCGACAACATGCATGAAGGTTTCTTAAAGTTGTGCCTGTTGTTTGCTCATTTACAGGAACTCTGTGGCAATAGAAGAGAGGCTAAACCAGAATTTAGTGGCTGCAGTTGTCTTGTAAGGACAGAAGCTAGGTTGCTAACCATGACAGAAACTTTCCCATGCCTTTTCAAGGACCCATAATAACATCTCTATGATCGCTCACAATGTGGAAGTACACAACAAAATAGCATTATATAGATCTCCTTGTACACAAAACGGTATACTTCACCTCAAATACTCAATACAGTATGAAATTTAAACTGAAATACTTTTTATTCTCAATTAAATGGAATAGAATTAAACAGATGTTCATAATCACAGGTAGTCAATGCATGGTTCATCAAAGCATGCTTTCCAATTAAAATGGTGCAAATACTACTGTAACCGCGGCATTACACACAATAAAAGACATAGCATTTCACTAAAGTTCGTGACTTTCCAGGCTGGGAAACTGTTTTTGTTATTCCATGACCATGGGAACCCCAAATCTAACACATAACCAAATTGTGCAACCCATTGTGTTAGTAAATACATACAGGTACACGTGCCCTCACAATCCAGGAGTGTGAGGTGCCCATCCCCCACCCAACACACACACACATAACTCGGCTTCCTGAACGTTTAACAAGTGAGCTCCTGTCCTTACAAGACACTGCGTCCAGACAGTCCTGTACTGTGACGGGTATATTACACTATATGTAAGTGTGTGTACTTCTGAACACCCTCATCAGGGAAAAGAGAACACTATTGTGACTACATGAGAAATCTTGAATGGCAAGAATAACAAGCAACTTACATCTTCATCTTCTGGTGCACCAGGAGTTGCAATAACTTCAGTCATGTGCCGACCTGTGGCACCAAGGAGTTTCTGAAAATGAGTCAAATGGGTGCAAATTTGAGAAAATTATAAACTGAAACTATTCACTATCATGCCCAAAACAATGTGGCATTTGTCTGGCAGAAACTTCACTTACTAGTCATCAAAGAAAACAGAAACCAGGAGTAAAGACCATGTAACATAAACGTGAAAGCTTGCCTTTTGTTCTCGTGCTGAGGTGGGCATTTCTTTCTCAGACGGTGATGTGCATGGTTCTTTAAAGTGTGCCTGCAATTGAACAGAGGAAACACAAGTTTTTCTCAAATGCCTACAAAAGTCTCGACAACATGCATGAAGGTTTCTTAAAGTTGTGCCTGTTGTTTGCTCATTTACAGGAACTCTGTGGCAATAGAAGAGAGGCTACAACAGAATTTAGTGGCTGCAGTTGTCTTGTAAGGACAGAAGCTAGGTTGCTAACCATGACAGAAACTTTCCCATGCCTTTTCAAGGACCCATAATAACATCTCTATGATCGCTCACAATGTGGAAGTACACAACAAAATAGCATTATATAGATCTCCTTGTACACAAAACGGTATACTTCACCTCAAATACTCAATACAGTATGAAATTTAAACTGAAATACTTTTTATTCTCAATTAAATGGAATAGAATTAAATAGATGTTCATAATCACAGGTAGTCAATGCATGGTTCATCAAAGCATGCTTTCCAATTAAAATGGTGCAAATACTACCGTAACTGCGGCATTACACACAATAAAAGACATAGCATTTCACTAAAGTTCGTGACTTTCCAGGCTGGGAAACTGTTTTTGTTATTCCATGACCATGGGAACCCCAAATCTAACACATAACCAAATTGTGCAACCCATTGTGTTAGTAAATACATACAGGTACACGTGCCCTCATAATCCAGGAGTGTGAGGTGCCCATCCCCCACCCAACACACACACACACACAACTCGGCTTCCTGAACGTTTAACAAGTGAGCTCCTGTCCTTACAAGACACTGCGTCCAGACAGTCCTGTACTGTGACAGGTATATTACGCTATATGTAAGTGTGTGTACTTCTGAACACCCTCATCAGGTAAAAGAGAACACTATTGTGACTACATGAGAAATCTTGAATGGCAATAATAACAAGCAACTTACATCTTCATCTTCTGGTGCACCAGGAGTTGCAATAACTTCAGTCATGTGCCGACCTGTGGCACCAAGGAGTTTCTGAAAATGAGTCAAATGGGTGCAAATTTGAGAAAATTATAAACTGAAACTATTCACTATCATGCCCAAAACAATGTGGCATTTGTCTGGCAGAAACTTCACTTACTAGTCATCAAAGAAAACAGAAACCAGGAGTAAAGACCATGTAACATAAATGTGAAAGCTTGCCTTTTGTTCTCGTGCTGAGGTGGGCATTTCTTTCTCAGACGGTGATGTGCATGGTTCTTTAAAGTGTGCCTGCAATTGAACAGAGGAAACACAAGTTTTTCTCAAATGCCTACAAAAGTCTCGACAACATGCATGAAGGTTTCTTAAAGTTGTGCCTGTTGTTTGCTCATTTACAGGAACTCTGTGGCAATAGAAGAGAGGCTACAACAGAATTTAGTGGCTGCAGTTGTCTTGTAAGGACAGAAGCTAGGTTGCTAACCATGACAGAAACTTTCCCATGCCTTTTCAAGGACCCATAATAACATCTCTATGATCGCTCACAATGTGGAAGTACACAACAAAATAGCATTATATAGATCTCCTTGTACACAAAACGGTATACTTCACCTCAAATACTCAATACAGTATGAAATTTAAACTGAAATACTTTTTATTCTCAATTAAATGGAATAGAATTAAACAGATGTTCATAATCACAGGTAGTCAATGCATGGTTCATCAAAGCATGCTTTCCAATTAAAATGGTGCAAATACTACTGTAACCGCGGCATTACACACAATAAAAGACATAGCATTTCACTAAAGTTCGTGACTTTCCAGGCTGGGAAACTGTTTTTGTTATTCCATGACCATGGGAACCCCAAATCTAACACATAACCAAATTGTGCAACACATTGTGTTAGTAAATACATACAGGTACACGTGCCCTCATAATCCAGGAGTGTGAGGTGCCCATCCCCCACCCAACACACACACACACAACTCGGCTTCCTGAACGTTTAACAAGTGAGCTCCTGTCCTTACAAGACACTGCGTCCAGACAGTCCTGTACTGTGACGGGTATATTACACTATATGTAAGTGTGTGTACTTCTGAACACCCTCATCAGGTAAAAGAGAACACTATTGTGACTACATGAGAAATCTTGAATGGCAATAATAACAAGCAACTTACATCTTCATCTTCTGGTGCACCAGGAGTTGCAATAACTTCAGTCATGTGCCGACCTGTGGCACCAAGGAGTTTCTGAAAATGAGTCAAATGGGTGCAAATTTGAGTAAATTATAAACTGAAACTATTCACTATCATGCCCAAAACAATGTGGCATTTGTCTGGCAGAAACTTTACTTACTAGTCATCAAAGAAAACAGAAACCAGGAGCAAAGACCATGTAACATAAATGTGAAAGCTTGCCTTTTGTTCTCGTGCTGAGGTGGGCATTTCTTTCTCAGACGGTGATGTGCATGGTTCTTTAAAGTGTGCCTGCAATTGAACAGAAGAAACACAAGTTTTTCTCAAATGCCTACAAAAGTCTCGACAACATGCATGAAGGTTTCTTAAAGTTGTGCCTGTTGTTTGCTCATTTACAGGAACTCTGTGGCAATAGAAGAGAGGCTACAACAGAATTTAGTGGCTGCAGTTGTCTTGTAAGGACAGAAGCTAGGTTGCTAACCATGACAGAAACTTTCCCATGCCTTTTCAAGGACCCATAATAACATCTCTATGATCGCTCACAATGTGGAAGTACACAACAAAATAGCATTATATAGATCTCCTTGTACACAAAACGGTATACTTATCAAAGAAAACAGAAACCAGGAGTAAAGAGCATGTAACATAAATGTGAAAGCTTGCCTTTTGTTTTCGTGCGGAGATGGGCATTTCTTTCTCAGATGGTGATGTGCATGGTTCTTTAAAGTGTGCCTGCAATTGAACAGAGGAAATGCATTTCTGTCTAGCTACTTGTTTGGCAGTGATATCATTTGATTGTCAGCAAGGAAGGAAAACAGGAGTAAGAAGTCATGTAACAGTTGTAGACCTAAAACCAATTTTTTACAAATTTCAAAGATTTCACAGTTGTGCAGATTTTTACAATGACCCAGGTAACCTATACTAGTCCTCAGCATAGGTTAAAGTCCAACAACTAATACTGTAAACCTGTACCTGTGAATACAATATGATATTTAAGAAACAACATTAAGAAAATATGAGAATCTGAACCCACCATTGAGCGCCATGGCCAAGGGGAATCACCATAGTTGTACGTTATTTCCTCGCCTGGAAATATTTCCTTTAAAGCAAACAGGCACAAGTGTGGCCTTCCTTTTACCACTATTTTTTTGACTTTGCAGTTCGGATTTATGTGATCATCATTGACGAGTCGGCCAAGCGTTCCGTCATCTTTCAAAGCATCTATGCTGTGAGATAAAGAGACCAGACAAAACTTCAAACTTTGCTTGGGATTAAATTATTCAAAATATCATGAGAGAAAAACCTTCAGTGTAGTCCAACCTTGGTTTTATGTTAAAAAAAAAAAAAAACATTAAAAGCACTGTGTTTTGTTAGACAGTTACAGTCTTATCATTTAGCATAACATACATAATGATAAGAGGGCAAAGAGATAGTCCATGGGCCCGGACCCAAAATTTCCATTATTGGTACCACTCAAGGCGACCAATTCTTTTTGGAATTTGTAACTTGCTATATGTCTCTAGTTTGCATTTCGATATGATAGCCGTGCAGACTCACAACTTAATAAATGTTTAATGGACACAAGAACGGGTCTAATCCATAAGTCACCTTCGATAGAATTAGTCTTCATTATGAAAAAATAAGAAGTGCCGCATGCCACATATCATCATCTGTGCTAATAACTCAAAAACACAGAACTACAACAAACTTGAGTCTGAGAAAGATTTTGTTGCTATGGTAACAAGACGGTCTGTGAAAAAAACAAGAAACAGAATGAAAAAAGCAAGACACAAAATGATAAAGCAAGACACAAAATTACAAAACGACAGAAACGAGACACAAAATAACAAAACCCAACACAAAATGACAAAGACACAAAACAACAAAAACAAGACACAAAATGACAAAGCAAGACAAAACAACAACAAGACAAAACGACAGAAACGACAGACAAAATATCAAAACAAGACACAAAATGACAAAGCAAGACACAAAATGACCACAAGACACAAAATGAAAAAGCAAGACAAAACGACAAAAACAAGACACAAAATGACAAAGCAAGACACAAAATAACAAAAACAAAACACAAAGAGAAAAAACAAGACACAAAGCGACAAAGCAAGACACAAAAACAAAAGGCAAGACACAAAACGAAAAAAACAAGACACAAAATGACAGAAACAAGACAGAAACTGACAAAACAAGACACAAAATAACAAAAACAAGATACAAAATGACAAAGCAAGACACAAAGACACAAAAACAAGACAGTGACAAAGCAAGACACAAAATGACAAAAACAAGACACGAAGCGACAAAGACAAGACACAGCGCAAGACACAGCGCAAGACACAAAACAACAAAAACAAAACAAAACACAAAGCAAGTCACAAAATGACCAAAACAAGACAAAACAACAGAAACAAGACACAAAATGAAAAAGCAAGACATAAAATGACAAAGCAAGACATAAAATGACAAAGCAAGACACAAAACGACAGAAACGAGACACAAAATGACAAAGCAAGACACAAAACGAAAAAAGCAAGACACAAAATGACCAAAACAAGACACAAAATAACAAAAGACATAAAATGACAAAAACAAGACACAAAACTACAGAAACAAGACACAAAACAACAGAAACAAGACACAAAAAACAAAACAATGCACAGAATGAAAAAGCAAGACACAAAACGACAAAAACAAGACACAAAATTACAAAGCAAGACATAAAACGACAAAAACAAGACACAAAGTGACAAAAACAAGACACAAAGTGACAAAAACAGGAGACAAAGCAAGAAATGAAATGACCAAAACAAGACACAAAATTACAAAAACAAGACACAAAATGGACAAAAGAAGACACAAAATGACAAAGCAAGATACAAAATAACAAAAACAAGATACAAAATGACAAAACAAGACACAAAATGACAAAATAAGACAAAATTACAAAAACAAGACACAAAACGACAGAAACAAGTCAGAAAATGACAAAGCAAGACACAAAAGGACAGAAACAATACACAAAACGACAAAGCAAGGCACAAAACAAAAACAAGACAAAAGACAGAAACGAGACATAAAATATCAAAACAAGATACAAAATGACAAAGCAAGACACAAAACAACAATAACGACACAAAACAACAGAAATGAGACACAAAATATCAAAACAAGACACAAAATGGACAAAAGAAGACACACAATGACAAAGCAAGACACAAAATAACAAAAACAAGATACAAAATGACAAAACAAGACACAAAGTGACAAAAACAAGACACAAAATGACAAAAACAAGACACAAAGTGACAAAAACAAGACAAAGTGACAAAAACAAGAGACAAAGAAAGACATGAAATGACAAAAACAAGACACAAAATTACAAAAACAAGACACAAAATGGACAAAAGAAGACACAGAATGACAAAGCAAGACACAAAATAACAAAAACAAGATACAAAATGACAAAACAAGACACAAAATGATGAAATAAGACAAAATTACAAAAACAAGACACAAAAGGACAGAAACAAGACAGAAAATGACAAAGCAAGACACAAAAGGACAGAAACAAGACACAAAATGACAAAGCAAGACACAAAACAACAAAGCAAGACACAAAACAACAAAAACAAGACACAAAAGACAGAAACGAGACATAAAATATCAAAACAAGACACAAAATGACAAAGCAAGACACAAAACAACAATAACGACACAAAATGACAGAAACGAGACACAAAATATCAAAACAAGACACAAAATGACAAAGCAAGACACAAAATGGACAAAAGAAGACACAAAATGGCAAAGCAAGACACAAAATAAAAAACGATACAAAATGACAAAACAAGACACAAAATGACAAAATAAGACAAAATTACAAAAACAAGACACAAAAGGACAGAAACAAGACAGAAAATGACAAAGCAAGACACAAAATAACAAAAACAAGATACAAAATGACAAAACAAGACACAAAATGACAAAATAAGACAAAATAAAAAAACAAGACACGGAACAACAGAAACGAGACACAAAATAACAAAACAAGGCACAGAATGACAAAGCAAGACAAAACGACAAAAACAAGACACAAAACGACAGAAAGGAGACACAAAATAACAAAACAAGACACAAAATGATAAAGCAAGACACAAAATGACAAAGCAAGACACAAAACGACAAAAACAAGACACAAAGCGACAAAAGAAAGACACAAAGCGACAAAGCAAGACACAAAATGAAAAGGCAAGATACAAAACGACAAAAACAAGACAAAGTGATTTAAACAAGACACAAAGCGACAAAAACAAGACACAAAGCGACAAAGTAAGACACAAAATGAAAAGGCAAGACACAAAATGACAAAGCAAGACACAAAATGACAAAGCAAGACACAAAATGAAAAGGCAAGACACAAAACGACAAAAACAAGACAAAGTGATAAAAACAAGACACAAAGCGACAAAAACAAAACACAGAGACAAACCAAGACAGAAATGACCAAAACGAAACACAAAATTACAAAAACAAGACAAAATGACAGAAAAAAGACACAAAAAACACAAAACGACACAAAATGACAGAAAAAAGACACAAAAAACACAAAACGACACAAAATGACAAAGCAAGACACAGAATGGCAAAGCAAGACACAAAACGACAAAGCAAGACACAAAACAATAACGACACAAAACAACAGAAATGACACAATATCAAAACAAGACACAAAATGGACAAAAGAAGACACAAAATGAAAGCAAGACACAAAATAACAAAAACAAGATACAAAATGACAAAACAAGACACAAAGTGACAAAAACAAGACACAAAATGACAAAAACAAGACACAAAGTGACAAAAACAAGACAAAGTGACAAAAACAAGAGAAAGTGACAAAAACAAGAGACAAAGCAAGACATGAAATGACCAAAACAAGACACAAAATTACAAAAACAAGACACAAAATGGACAAAAGAAGACACAAAATGACAAAGCAAGACACAAAATAACAAAAACAAGATACAAAATGACAAAACAAGACACAAAATGACAAAATAAGACAAAATTACAAAAACAAGACACAAAAGGAGAGAAACAAGACAGAAAATAACAAAGCAAGACACAAAAGGACAGAAACAAGACACAAAATGACAAAGCAAGACACAAAACAACAAAGCAAGACACAAAACAACAAAAACAAGACACAAAAGACAGAAATGAGACATAAAATATCAAAACAAGACACAAAATGACAAAGCAAGACACAAAACAACGACACAAAACGACAGAAACGAGACACAAAATATCAAAACAAGACACAAAATGACAAAGCAAGACACAAAATGGACAAAAGAAGACACAAAATGACAAAGCAAGACACAAAATAAAAAACGATACGAAATGACAAAACAAGACACAAAATGACAAAATAAGACAAAATTACAAAAACAAGACACAAAAGGACAGAAACAAGACAGAAAATGACAAAGCAAGACACAAAATAACAAAAACAAGATACAAAATGACAAAACAAGACACAAAATGACAAAATAAGACAAAATAAAAAAACAAGACACGGAACAACAGAAAGGAGACACAAAATAACAAAACAAGACACAAAATGACAAAACAAGACACAAAGCGACAAAAACAAGACACAAAGCGACAAAGCAAGACACAAAATGAAAAGGCAAGACACAAAACGACAGAAACGAGACAAAATGGACAAAAGAAGACACAAAATGACAAAGCAAGACACAAAATAACAAAAACAAGATACAAAATGACAAAACAAGACACAAAATGACAAAATAAGACAAAATTACAAAAACAAGACACAAAAGGACAGAAACAAGACAGAAAATGACAAAGCAAGACACAAAACAACAAAGCAAGACACAAAACAACAAAAACAAGACACAAAAGACAGAAACAAGACATAAAATATCAAAACAAGATACAAAATGACAAAGCAAGACACAAAACAACAATAACGACACAAAACGACAGAAACGAGACACAAAATATCAAAACGACACAAAATGACAAAGCAAGACACAAAATGGATAAAAGAAGACACAAAATGACAAAGCAAGACAAAATAAAAAACAAGATACAAAATGACAAAACAAGACACAAAATGACAAAATAAGACAAAATTACAAGACACAAAAGGACAGAAACAAGACAGAAAATGACAAAGCAAGGCACAGAATGACAAAGTAAGACAAAACGACAAAAACAAGACACAAAACAACAGAAAGGAGACACAAAAGCGACAAAAACAAGACACAAAGCGACAAAGCAAGACACAAAATGAAAAGGCAAGACACAAAACGACAAACGAGACACAAAATATCAAAACAAGACACAAAATGATAAAGCAAGACACAAAATGGACAAAACAAGACACAAAATGACAAAGCAAGACACAAAATGACAAAGCAAGACACAAAATGACAAAATAAGACAAAATTACAAAAACAAGACACAAAAGGACAGAAACAAGACAGAAAATGACAAAGCAAGACACAAAATAACAAAAACAAGATACAAAATGACAAAACAAGACACAAAATGACAAAATAAGACAAAATAAAAAAACAAGACACTGAACAACAGAAACGAGACACAAAATAACAAAACAAGGCACAGAATGACAAAGCAAGACAAAACGACAAAAACAAGACACAAAACGACAGAAAGGAGACACAAAATAACAAAACAAGACACAAAATGATAAAGCAAGACACAAAATGACAAAGCAAGACACAAAACGACAAAAACAAGACACAAAGCGACAAAAGCAAGACACAAAGCGACAAAGCAAGACACAAAATGAAAAGGCAAGATACAAAACGACAAAAACAAGACAAAGTGATTTAAACAAGACACAAAGCGACAAAAACAAGACACAAAGCGACAAAGTAAGACACAAAATGAAAAGGCAAGACACAAAATGACAAAGCAAGACACAAAATGACAAAGCAAGACACAAAATGAAAAGGCAAGACAAAACGACAAAAACAAGACAAAGTGATAAAAACAAGACACAAAGCGACAAAAACAAAACACAGAGACAAACCAAGACAGAAATGACCAAAACGAAACACAAAATTACAAAAACAAGACACAAAATGACAGAAAAAAAGACACAAAAAACACAAAACGACACAAAATGACAAAGCAAGACACAGAATGGCAAAGCAAGACACAAAACGGCAAAGCAAGACACAAAACAACAATAACACAAAAGATGACAGAAACAAGACACAAAACAACAAAAACAAGACACAGAATGATAAAGCAAGACACAAGACGACAAAAATGAGACAAAATAACAAAACGAGACACAAAATAACAAAGCAAGACACAAAATGACAGACACAATACACTATCGTTATATAAGCTGCAGAGATCAAAGCGTGTCAAAAAAGTAGCAGCTTTTTGTCTGGAAAGTACTGTAACTTCTTTTAAGACAACATTTTGAAGAGAAATACATTTTGATAAATCAACAAGAAGCAAACTTACCAATAGTGCTGCCCGTTCCACATAAAGTCAAATAAATAGTGGTTATTTTTGTCATCAAGACCTTTACTTGGAGACAAAATTCCCCGGTACTCCACCACAAAACTTTGTGGTGCAATGTATTCCTGTGTAAACACACCTCTCCCTGAAGAGAAGAATGAAAACATTAACCTAAGCTCAACTAGTAGTTAGGTAGCAAACACTATTTATGAGATAATAAAACAAAAAACAAGAAGAACAAGAACAACTTATTAGCACATTTAAAATACAGAGTTAGTCAGTGCTCTGGCCTGTGCTGCTGCTGAGCAGTGCTGAGCGTTCTCTAATACAGATACTGGGCATAAGTACCCACTTCAAATAAAAAATTAACTATCACATTAACTAGAGGTACTGTAATGCGACTATGTTGGACACCTACCTTTAAATGTGCTGATGAATTTTCCCTCTAGGAAGGGTTTGTCTCGTCTTTCTACGATGTGATCTACAGCATCTTGATCAGGACTCTTCCTCCTCCTCCTCCTCCTCTCTGTCATCTTTGCTGTAATAATGTTAGGCCAACAAGACATTTCAGTCAGGATATTTATAAATATCAGAAATGTCACATATCTGTCCTCTGGACAACTATTAGCCAACCTATATATCAAGTCAAGCCATATCAGTTATTCTGGCTTCACATTTAACAGGTTCGTAGAAATAAAATAATAAAAACTGATGTTCAGAATGAATAAACCCTTCTATAAAAACCTTGAAAATATAGATATGACTAAAACTGAAGTGTGGCTTCTTTAAATGGTACTACAACTGAGATTTCAGATTCAGAGTATGAGAGAAAACTAACAAGAAAACATTATCATACAGTTCTGAAACGGTTTAGTAGAAATGCTAACAACATGTTGTTCTTAACTGTCCAGATGGCACTGTCAGTAATAAACACACACAGAATATTACGATTTAAAGCTCGATGCTGCTGCGGCTCCACTCGGTACTGTGCATTGCTGTCGGCCGTGTGTGTCAGGGCCCCCACCTCGGTTCCGGCTTCAGCCCCCTCCTGACCTCCCTCCTTCTCTCCCTCTCCCTTCTTTCTGTTAATTTCCCCTGTTTTTCTCCCTTTCAGTTCTCTCTGCCTCTCCCTGCTCTCCCAATGAAGCCTGGCTGAGCTGCTCTCCGCAGCTGTCTCCTATCACTAATCAGTCTCATCCTCAGAACTCCGGGCAGCTGTTTCACAGCACACCTGCAACTCATCACCTCCAGAAAAGCCGGTCTCACGCTCCACACCCTGCCAGATAGTCAGTTCTGGCCAGCCTTGCACATATCTGCCGCTGTAGAAAAATTATCGCTAACCTGTTCTGCCACCCAAAGTTCCGCTGCCCCAGCTGCCCGGTTCTGCCGTTCTGTTCTCCAGTACCAACCTTCGGATTTCCCCGACCAGACCCTCCGGATTCTCCCCACTTCCAGCCACTGGATTCCCGACCTGCCCCTGGATCTCCCTGCCTGCCGTGCCTCCCAGCCATCGGATAATCCTGCCTGCCTCCTCCGTGGAACGGGACGCTCCAGCACGCTCTCCGCCGCCGACCCGCTCCGAACAGAGGACGCCGGCCGGACCGCCGGTTCCCGGAACCGTCGCCCTCCCCTTTTAATGAGTTCTGTTTAGTTATTCCCCAACAGTCGAAGATTGACTTATTTCTCCGCGAGTTTCCTTGGTTATCCTGTTGTCTCTGTAAAAAAAATAAAAATAAACCTACATCTGTTCCTGCCTCAGTCCCTCGTCACTCTCTGCTCGGGTTCACCCGCCGCCATGACATTGTGTTACAAAGTTGGTTTTACAAACCGCATTAAAATCCGTCAGGATATATTTTGCTGTATAAAAAATATCTAACAGCGTCACCCGTTAATTAATTGTTATCTGAAATTAGTCTACCGGGGATGAAGAGCGGAGACGGACGGAGCAGCTTGCTGTATACCAGCTGCAGCATGTACGTAGCTAGCGCCGGCACCGGACCCGGCTTCGTTTCACAAACCAGCCGCATTGTATCCTGATACATTCTGATACATCCAGATACATGTCGCTGTATAAAGTATGTAATAGTGGCACTTACCTGTATATTAATTTTACGTTGCTCGTATACACCTGATCCGATGAACGTTCGTCCGTCGATTTTGTCAGATGGCTGCCGAACTTTACCTTTAACCTCTGACCATCCGGCTCAGCCAATCATGGATCAGAATCCGCCGCTGAGGTTCAGCTCAGCCAATCACGGATCAGAACCCGCAGCCAGTTGATTGACGTTCGGCTCAGCCAATCACGGATCAGAACTCGCAGCTGCAGCCTATTGACGTGAAGTTCAGCCAATCATTGAGCAAGAAGTGGTTAGCCAATGAGTGGCGGTGATTTTGTGTGTGAACGGCGGGAAAACGTGTGTGGAAGCGTCTGCAGATTATACACTGAGAGCACACACTGCGACACACAAAATTTCAGGTTTATCGGGTTGTGAGGACATGACGAGAAAAAGAGAGGGGAGGTTAATGGCAGCCTCCTGAGTGCCGCTACGGTGTTTGAATTATGGGGACACTGGAGGTGTCCTCATAATCCCCTACTGTCCTCGGAATGTCGGTATGTAAACCGGAAAAAAGTCCTCATAATCCGGAAGTACCAACACACACACACACACACACACACACACACACACACACACACACACAAACTCACATCTTTGATGATCTTGTTTTTGATGGCCATCTTTGACACATCTGCCTGCTGCCTCTCTTCTGTCTGTAATCTTTTATGCTATCGTGTATGATCAACCTTGATGCCGTCACATCACAAACACTTCTTCTGTTACTCGTCTCTTAACTGAATGTGGAACAATGCGCAAATTAATAAGAAGAAATAACAGGCACAGTCCGTCCCCTCCCTTCCCTTTTTCTCCCGTCAGTGCCTCCTCAGTTGAGGGGGCTTGCTGCTTTAATGCTTCTTAATGCTGTTGTCTGCTTAATGGGCCAGATATGAGAGGTGCTGCTAGCCGGCGTAATAAGTCAGTGATTAGAGGGCGCCTTGTCACAGCAGCAGCCCTGCAGACAGTGGCACGCTCTAATTGCCGTATTAGACGCCCCTTAACTATCTTGTCAGCTGTCAGACCCCGGCTCGTAAACAGCAGAGGTGCATCTGATATTTCCATTTGTTTATTTCCATGTTGTGCTGCTAGCGCTGCTGCACAGAGAGGTAATTAGAAAAGGCCTGAGTTGGGTGACATCACGCTGCTAAATTTGGCCACTCTGGATTAGATTGTGGAAATTCTCTATGCAAGGAGAGTTACATGCTGTGTAAAAAGTCACCAAAAAAAGAGGAGTTAATTTTAAAAATTGCACTTGGATTTTAAGGGTGGTTGACAGATAAAGAAAGAGACAAAAAGTGGAAAAGTGTGCAAAATGAATTGGGCAGCAAACTTTTTTTAAGTGTTTCTAGTCTATAAAGTGCCAGTAAATTAAAACCACTGCAATTTCTCACATCCAAAAGTGAAATCTTCATATTGTGTAATATTACACATTTTGTCTGCACTGTCCTCTAATAACATCTATTCACGTTTGATGGGTACCAGTGAATTTAAAGGTATTTTTGCTTGACTTAATCATCAAAACTGTTGCTGATTAAATTTCTATTTCGAAGATTTGAATTTTTAGAGAACGGCCTTTTTATGAGATCTAAATGTTGCTGCTGTTTAGTGTTAATTTAAAGGGATAAGAATGTATTTTAAGCACAAGCTTGACTATTGAATTGAGTGTATGCTAGTTTGTGGGTGACTTGCATCTGGACAGCGTAGGAATTTGCAGGTGAAAGGTCACAGATCTGACCCTTTAAATGTTCATGAAAAGCCATGCCTGCTTAGTATGAGTCCTAGAAGGGAGGAACACTGAACTCGTTTACTGCACGTTGTTCTGGATTAGAACGTCAGCTCAGCGCAGAACGTATGTACGCTCTGGCTGACACATGGTGTGTAATCCTTACACACTGTGAGGATTGCCATGGCCGTACCTGGAGAGCTTAAAAATGGTGTAAAGTCAAATAATCTCTGTCTCCTGTCTCATTCGGTGTCAGACTGCGAGGTGACATGGTTAGAAGTGGTGTAATTTTGTGTTTAATCTTGGATTAGCCCGTGTTCACTTTGACACCTCCGGTAACTAATCTGGTTTACAACACCTTAGGGCAAGCAAGGAGGGATTCTGATAGATTTTATGGTCCCTTAGTAGATTAGCAGAGTTTTATATCTTGAATTACAGGATATTGGTGTAATCCACGGACTAGGTATATGCTATTTGCTCCTGTTAAACACCAGAATGTGCGCATAAAGAGAAGGGCAGAAGTGCTCTGTTATTACTGCATTGACCTCCGTGCTGTGATGTAAAGGCTGATGTCTGCTGCTGGTCCTGTTCTATCTGGAAGCGCTGATTGTTTCTCGCATTGTGAAATATATGCTGTTGGCACAGACATGGACTCCAACCTGCAGCCCTTTGTGTGCACGTCTGTGTCACATTACTGTCACACCGCTGCCTTATGAGAGAAACAGACAGACAATACGAGATAGTATGCTCAGCGCAGACTATAAATTCATAAAGTTTCATGAGCTGATAAGTACGGCTCGCGGTTTGTTCTTTGTGAGAACAAACTGTCGCTTTGTCTTGGTGGTTCTCTTCTTGAGTCTCACTTTTATGTCTACAGATTGTGTCTTCATATTTTGATCTGACAAGTTTCCTCAGAACTGCATCATTTGGATTTTTTCCTAATAAACGTGGAGCCGCTCACAGCAGTCAGCTTATCCACTACACTCAATTTCCTGCCTTATGCATTGCTGTTACATTTTCTCTGTAATTTTATTGACTGCAGATTTTTCTTAACATTCTAAAGAATTAACATGTAGGAAAAACCCTCAGTCGTTCAGCATTGACTCAACACCACCCATGTGCACGAAATCTAAAATGCATTATTCTCTTCATGTACAATTGCCGTTCATTAACTTGTACACGACAGCCAGCATTCTTAGATTACGTGGTAATGTTAAGAAAATGCGAGTTTGATTAAAAAAAGAAAAGTCTTGCATGAAACAATTCCAAGTTTTGTTCCCCCCATAAGTAAGATTTGCTGCACCAGTCCCCTTACAGCTGCAGATTCCCTTCAGGCTGTTTCATTTGCAGAAGTGTTACTATCTTTATTCATCAATTCGTCTTGATAAAGTAAAAATGTCTGATAAACAAAGGGCTGCCAATGCTTATTAAGATTCATGACTCTAATTTCTTTTTGTCTTTGTTTTCCTCCTTTTGCCCTGTCTTTCTGTTTCTCCATGTCAGTGTGAAAATTTACAGCTTGCAGCTGCTGCACTCATTTGGATGATGAAGCTGTATTCATTTGTGCAGATTTCTGTCTAAAGCACACACTTTCTTCACACTCTACGATCTATTCATTGTTTGAAGAATGAGAAACATCTTACAAGATCAAGTGAACTCCTGTAAAACGTACCTGAACATTTGCTAGTTTTTTTGGGGGTTTTTTATAAGGCCTTTTTGAAGGAGTAAGCCTCAGCAGACGATGCATTGTGCTGTACTGAGTTGCCCTCGTCAAGTCTGGACACTTAACCTCTCACTACTAAAAGCTTTCCGGGGTCAGACTAAGTGCAGCTCCAGTGTTGAGTAATGGAGCCTCAGTCAAAACAAGTTACATTTCTGTGTTTTCAGGGAAGGGAAGTCCTTTGTTGGTTCACAAGAACTCAGCAATAGTACTGTATAAGAAGAGGCAGAGTCACACATTGGAATCAGGTCATAGCTGGGAAAATTATCCGCTGAGACTTACTCTTTGTGACAGTGGATGCAATGCTTGTTATGCCGTCATCACATCTTTAAGAAACAGTGTGGGCAAAGTACTGTGCTCAGTATGAAATGAATTGCCGTTCTTCAACAGTCTGTGTAATATTCTATCCCTCTGCTTTTTATTCGTGCCTGTCAGCTGAAAACTGCTCCTTGGCTTTATTATCCGTCGTTTATACCCAACCTGTAATTAATGTGGATTTCTTCTTTTTTTGTCTCTACAGGCCATTCGCTGCACACTGGTGAACTGCACATGTGAGTGTTTCCAGCCGGGGAAGATTCACCTAAGAACATGTGACCAGTGCAAACATGGCTGGGTGGCTCATGGTAAGAAATTAATTGTTAGTGCAGCTGCTGCATCCAGATCTGATATAAATAAACATGATCATAGTTTCTTAACTCATAAAACTGTCTGTTCTTGCTACTGATTAAAAGGAGGTCCTGACCTTCATTTCTGTACTCCACATAGCAAATTATTATCGATGCCAGTAGCATGAATATTACTTTCATATCTGGCAATTGTAATGTGCTTCGCACAATTTTTGTATTTCCTCTCGAAAACATTCTCTCTGTGGGTGTAAATGTACTAAAATCCAAATCTTCCACAGCAGAAGTAACTTTGCTGTTCTTGTTGGCTTCTGTATTTTTTGTTGCTTTCAAAGTCTTGTTTTTGCATCTTAGAATAGATCAAAAAAAACCCCAAAAAAACTCCACCACAAGAAAGATAGAGAAGCGAGAGACCACACCTTATGAGTTTTTCACGCAGGGTATAAGAAAAAGGGAGAGGAGGCAAGAAAGTACAAAGAGAAGGAGGAGGGGGAAAAGATAAAAGAAAACACCTGTTTGGCTTGCGTCCGCACAAGAGCAGGCCACGGGCCCTTCAGCGGATCGCACAGGACCCCACTGACTATTTTTTAATCTCTCCCTCTGAACTGTCAGGCACCCATCTCTCCTCTCCCCCACTTTTCATTTCATGTCGGCATTGGCAGGGACTCTGACAAGTAGTTCTTCATTTTTTATTATGTTCGTGTCTGGCTGCGCTGTGTTGTCAGGCAAAGCCCTCGTCAGCAGGAAAAAGCCGTCCCAGGATCAGAGAGAGACCCAACCAGGTGTCACCCAGACAGGCAGGGAGGGTGGGAGGGAAAGGGGGAGAGGGGGAGAGCGATGTATGAGGTAAAGGAAGAGAGAGGGACCGAGGCAGGGAGGAGGAGAGAAAGAGTCGACCAGGTGTCGCCCAGACAGCCTGGAGGAGAGGAGAAAGAGGTGACTGAGGTTGCAACAGTGGGGGTAATAACAACTGTACTGTACTGTACATTGTGCAGCCTGAGATGAAAATTTTTAGGCCCAGATTTTTGCCACAACGTAAAGCCTCCCTTATCTTATTACTGGAGTTTGTTGTGGCAGTATATAGGATGACCAGCAGACACTAACTCAGGAATCTTCCAGATGTTCAAAAGTTTAGGGTCACTCAGACAATTTCATGTTTCCCATGAAAACTCACACATTTATTCATGTGCTAACATAATTACACAAGGGTCTTCTAATCATCACTTAGCCTTTCAACACCATTAGCTAACACAATGTAGCATTAGAACACAGGAGAGATGGTTGCTGGAAATGTTCCTCTGTACCTCTATGGAGATATTCCATTAAAAATCAGCTGTTTCCAGCTAGAATAGTCATTTACCACATTAACAATGTCTAGACTGGATTTCTGATTCATTTAATGTTATCTGCATTGAAAAAAATGCTTTTCTTTCAAAAACAAGGACATTTCTAAGTGACCCCAAACTTTGGAACGGTGGTGTAAATCAAATCAGTCAGAGACATAACAGAAAAGTAGCAACTGTTATATTATGACTTAACAATGCAACAATTTACATGCAGTTTTATTTCTATTATTATTTTTTAAAAAGGACAGGGTAACCAGTTGAATATGTTGTTTGCTAGACTGACACGGTATAAATGTAAGCACCTAGTATAAGAAATAAGATTGCAGGCCCCTCTAATTTCTTTTTGTGCGGGTATTTCTGTCCATATTGTCTGTACAGCAGTGGAAAGAGTAAATGTAGGGAAAGAGAAAGTACAGGAATGACAAGCAGGAAAAGTCCATCCAGCCGTGACATGCCCCATCATTCAGCCCTGTCCCTCTCTAAGTCTAACCCTACAGCCCTCTCTTAATTATACTGTACATAAACCATGTGAGAATATGTGATTACTATTAAATAAGCAAGGCCCGTCACAAGTCAAAGTGTACTGACATTAAGGTATCAAGTGAAATGCAGATTGGGGTCGCGGTGGAGACAGAACAAGCAAATAGAAATGAAGATGCAAGGGCAGCGTAAACGTGAAAGAGCAGGAGATTAGATTAAACAGAAAGAATGGCCGATAATAACATTAATGCCTTTGCTTTTATCTGATAGATACCTCATGTTATCAGCTATGCTGACTGTGCAGTAGCCTGCCAGGGAAGATTTGAGACAAGAAAGAAACTTGATAGTCATTAACTGGGCCTCTGTGTGTCTGTGTACGTTCTCTTTTCTTTCTCCCCTTGTCACCTGGTCATTCATGCAGCTCTGGACAAGCTCAGCACCCAGCACCTCTACCACCCGACCCAGGTGGAGATCGTTCAGTCCAATGTGGTGTTTGACATCAGCAGCCTGATGCTGTACGGCACCCAGGCCGTACCCGTCAGGCTCAAGATCCTTCTCGACCGCCTTTTCTCCGTGCTCAAGCAGGAAGAGGTTCTGCACATCCTGCACGGCCTGGGCTGGACCCTCCGAGACTACGTCAGGGGCTACATACTGCAGGTCAGTGACCAACACGTATGCTACAGCGCCACACAAGTAAAGCGCCATATGGGCCAAGACCAGATAGAAGTGGTTCTCGGCATCCCTGCACATGCTTTTATATTTGCCTGCAATTTTCAGTGAGTTTTAAAAATGGGGATTATATCCACGGGGGTCACGACCATCACTTTCTCACCAAGTGTGTCAAGAAATTTCTCTGACATTGCAGTTATTTTGAGAGGTATTGATCAGAAGCACAACAGTGACAATCTAGACCACTTCAGTCCTATTGCCCATCCACTTTCTTCACATTTTCCCCGCTGTTACTGCTACTTCATGATGCCCCCTTTTCCTGCCCTGTCCACACTATGCCCCACTGCTGGAAAAAGGAAAGGAATAAAAAAAAAAAATTGGAGAAAAATGTCACGCCAGCAAACTATAAAACCACTGTAGCACGTTTCCTCTCTCTAGCCATCCCTCCTTCCACCCTTCTCTCCCATATAATTGCAGACAGACACATTTCTCAATCAAAGGTACAGAGGTTTTGGTGTTGAAACCCAAACCAAAGTGTTCCTGAATGAATTAGTTAAGAGCGAGTGAACATGTGCATGTGGTTAGCTGTGTATGTGTGTGTATGTGTGTGTGTGTGTGTGTGTGTGTGTGTGTGTGTGTGTGCGCACATGTGCTTATCTGTATGCATATATGGTCTAGTCTTCCAGGAGTGTAAGTGGAACAGCATGGTGACGAGAGCTTGGTTTGTATGTGGAAACAGCTTCTGTGAGTAAAACGCTCACCATCGAGTCACTTTCTCTGGAAAAAAAAAAGAGAAAAAAATGCACACAAACACACAAAAGAGCAGCTACATAGAAGTCAGTGAAGTGATGTTTGCTTGATATAATCTGTGAGTATTTTATGGAGTAATATAAATTAGGAAACGAAAGAAACTAATAATATAATATAATATAATATAATATAATATAATATAATATAATATAATATAATATAATATAATATAGTAATTACTACAATAATCTAGTAGCTTGTTATGTTAATATTAGTACATTTAGTTTACACACTTTCTTTAAATAGTATTTTTCTATTGAAAACAAAGCCTTGGCATCATTATTCTTGTGTTGAGCATTTTTTTAAGTAAATAAATTAATTGGTTATTCTAAGAAACCACCTTTTGAAATAATATAAAACACTTACAATCAGAAAACGTCACATTTTACAAACTGAAACCGCAGAATATTTGCAATTTTTTGCTTGATTAGACAACAATGTTTAAGCAGTTGTCATTAAATTTAGCCGTTTCAGCTAAAAAAAAAACCAACAAAAAAAACATTTTCATTATTTAATCGCAATATATTTTTCCTAAGAAAGCAAACCAAATGCTCCAAAAAGCTGCAGTGTGAGAACGCCTTGTATTGAGTAACCTTTAGAGTGCTGTGGTTCCCATAGTCGTAGCCTCTGTGTTTTTATCAGCTGGTTCTAATAGTCAGCTGGTGGGAGCACCGTTGCTCAACTGCTCAGCCTCATGTCACGCTACTGGCTAAATCCTCTAGATCTCCTCAGAAGGGCTTCAAAGGGGCCGCGGCCACAGAGAAGCAGCCAGTCACTTAAGGACAGTAAGTAGTCATTGTACGGCCCTATTAGCCTGTAAGTAGCTATGAAATTCAATCATCTTCCCCGAGCCTCCAGGCAACGCTTTATGTCAGGGGCGTGTTCCCCACCACTACGCTGCGCTAAATGAGAGATAAAATGAGGAGAACAGTATTGCAGATGATAGATAATAAGTTGTCTTTTTTATACCGACGTCAGGGGACGTTATTTGATGATGAATTACTTTACCGTAATCCTGGCAGTCAGGCTTTCAAACGCTCGTTCGTACCGATTTAGGATTTGAACAAAAGTGTTGAGGCCACTGGAGTAATGATGTTAATTTCTAATTTAATGAGATAAACTATAAATCGCCATAATTATCCAGCAGATACAGTTACTATTTCTTAACTAATACGTTGCAAATGAGGCCTCTCATTACTGTACATTTTACATTTTAATTGATGCTTCTGGTCGGTACACTGTGTGCATGCATATGGGTGCCTCTGATTTTCTTCTTTTCTGATTGTACGTGACAATGTGTTCCAGTGGTAGAGAATAGTTTGCAGTGAGTGACAAATTCCGTTTGTTTGCTGGGCGTCAGTGATGCGCCAGACAAATCGGCACACTGAGCTGACACCTGCAGCTCCTCCGATGCCTGACCACACGCTTACATTCTGCCAAAAGACTCCGCCGAAAACGCTTCAGTATTCGGCTCCTTTGTCTGACCGATACGTTTTCCTTCTCTTTGTGGCACTAATTTTAAACGTGCTACTTCTTTAGCAGGCCCATGGAGTCAAACAGTCACCCATAATTACTCCCTAGCCTGCTCCTTATCATCATTTATGTTCTTCCAGCATAAATCACACAGCTCGTATACTTGCACACACACCAACTTTGGCTTTAGGACCTACTAGGAGCGTGTGTTTGTGTCTGCGAGCTTTTCTCTATGGATGTTGAGCTCTGTGAGTTATGTGCTCTCAGGTGGTGCAGAGCTCAGTGCAGGATTACAGCTTTACCAAGACTCATCTGGTCTGATCAGTACGCACAGTGAGTGAGCCAAACACCTACATACCTTATGTATGGTATACATTCATGCACAAGAATAGCTCGGAACAATCATTCATGTATTGTTCATTCATATGAGAAGCAGCAGCTCATGTTGCCACACGTAGCATCAGTGCATTTATATACATTTACTATGAATATAATACCCGCTCTACTGAATAAAATAATAGTACTAATGTGCCATCAAAGCTTTTTAGTTCAAATTTACAAAAAATATCTGACCTGAATATGTGAGGTAAAACTTATCCCCCATTCCCCTCTCCTGCCATTCACTGTATATCTAAAGTAAATACACTGTATAGGTGTGACTAAGTATATTTACACTCTGCAGTTTACCCTTATAATAGGCTCCTTAAACTGAAGAAATTAATCAATACCATTAAAAGTTCAATGGCATATCATGAGGGTAGAATTCTGATGTGTTTTGAAATATACATGACATCAATAACCATTAACGCAGCACATAAAAGGATAAAACTAAAAACAATAAATAGTAAAGAGCAGGAAGGAGCATTTCGCCGTTGACAGAAAATAAATCCTAACTTTAAAATATCTCTGAAATCATGAGAGATTTTCACCAGACAGTGATGACTAAAACTTGTCTGTATCTGTGTGTGTGTGATGTTTTGTTTTTTACCCTTAACACTTCTTTATTTCTCTGCTATTCCTCCTGTATTCCCCCGACTTCAAGTTCAATCCGAGGCAATATGTGAACAACACAGACACATTTATTCGTTGCCAGAATTCCTTGCCCTTCACTTTGGCAGGACTTTTACCTTCTCCACTCCTCGGGCCTTCATCCTTTTCTCCCTCCCTCCTCTCCCATGGTTGTTTCCAGACAGAGCCACGGCCAATGAGCACCAGATGCCCCCCTCACTCCACCCCGACCCGCAGCCCGTCACTGCCCACTCCTCTGTTCGATACCGACAGATGGAATTGCTATCAGTGCTGGCTTCTCTCTGTCTTAGCCTCTGTCTCCCACACTCCACGCTGTCTATTTTGTCTTCCTCTTTCTTATCCCTTACCAAGTAAAAAACAAGTAGAGAGAGAGAGAATGAGTGGAAAGACTAAGAGAGAGAGAGAGAGACAGAGGGAGATAGAGCCTTTGCAGCCAACATGTGGGCCGAAGCCCAGGGTTTTCCTGAGCGACATTCTCAGTAATGTTCTGTCCTTGTAGAACATTGGGCTGCCTCCGCTTTTATGAGATGTGGTTTTCCTGACTCCACACGGCTTCCAGGAGACCCAGATGGAACCGCTAACAACCCCCACCGCCGCCACGCAACCACACACACACTGTACACACACACACAAACAGTCTTAACCCTAATTGCACACACAATCGGAGGAATGCTTATTCAAACTATCAGGCACACACGCAGCCACAAAATCACACTCATCTACCCCAACAGCTCTCCGGCGTGGGGCTTTGTTTCAGTGGCAGATGGCCGTGCATAAGGTTGTGTTTAAAGTTAATAATACAGGAAAACAATCTCTTTAAATTTTTCTCTCTTTTTTTTTTGATATTTATCGACTTTCTCTGTAAATATATTGTTTCTCCGGTGAGTACGAACATTGGCGTTTGAGGGCTGCAGGGGGGCTTGTGCTCTTATTTAAAACAACAAAAAAAAAACTTGTGACTGTAATGTTGTACATGTGTACTTACACATGTGGAATATGGGATGTAATTACTTGGATTAGGGTGCAAGAGTGTTTGTGTAAGACAGGAAACCATTTCCAGTTGCAGGTGGGTCCCGAGGCCTTAGCAAAGGTACCAACTTGGCTTCTCTGTGGCAGTTTAGAAAGGTATTTATTGAGTTAGAGTCACATTTCAGAATTTCTGTCTTATTTTTTTCTTCCCCTTTCCCCCACTGCACTTCCCCCCCTCCTCCTCTTCGTTTTCTGTCTCTCATTCTGTCAACTGTGAAGGTCACCATATCTCTTGATCCTCGCCTGAGAAACTTCCATTTTAGGTAGTCAGGCTCTGTGCAACAACTTTTTTTGGACACAATCCTCTCCTCCAATCTCCTCCATGCGGCACACTTGTAACCCCTATTTTCCTCCTGTCCTCCTCTCCACCCTCCATCACCTCCCAGTTCCTCCCCTTCTTTCGGAACCTGTTTTCTGTTATCACTACTTAATGCCTCACCCTGGGAGATGGACGGGGGAGAAAGCATTCTCCTAAGGTGGAAATTCTTATGTTCATATGGTTATGATTTGGTGGGGAGGTCAGGCTCGATTTTTGCTGGAAGGCTTACGGTTGGCTCTACGCTAGCCGTGCTGAGCTCCAAACACTTCAAAGACGGCCGGTGTACTGAATCAAGGTGATTCTTACCCCCTCTGCACACACACACAGACACACACTTGTCCTCCCCAGTGCTCTTAAAGGTGTCTTCTTCCTTCTTATTCTCAATCACTCACCTCTTAGTAAGCTACAGATAAAAGGATGTGATTTCAGATAAAAGGATCAGTCAGTGAAAGGTAGACGAGCATTATCAGCGAGGCATTAAAACCCCCACCATTTGATAAGATAGCCAATTGTATTTAAAATGAAAATGCAATCAACCCGGCACGCATCAGGTCATAATAAACAATCTAAAAAAACCATGTAACATTTGCAGAAATTAAAAAACTTCTTCACTGTCACTTTTCTCACGGCTTGCTCAGCTCACAGCCAGCTCCTTACACAAGTCCTGCCCATGCCAAATCCTCAGTCCCTCGCTCTCGAATCCTGAACCCAAGCCTCAAATGAATTCAAGCTGGAGAAGCAAGGTTATGAGCAGGTTACATTGTATGCAGGAATTTGGAAATAATTCCCCTTATATTGGATTTGGAAGGTAGTCTGAATTTTACCATAGATTCAACAAGGCCTCACAAGCTGTGGGTTCAAATTGGAGAAAAAAAAAGTGATAAATAATGATATGAAACAGTTTTTTCTGTTTGGTTTAACATAGTTTTAAATCAAATTATCAAGCGAAGGTTGAGAATAAAATGGCTCCCGAAGACTAATTTATTTGTTGCTTTTTTCATTTGTTTTATTGTTAGAAAGTGTTTTGAAGGTTATTGAATGTGTTCACTTTATTAAGATTTTTCTTTCTGTGTATTTCTGTTTATTTGGCTGCATAAAACCCTGCAGTGACAATTAGCTGACTGTATGGAATTTATCCTTTTTTGCAGATCATTTTAAAAGTAATGAGGTAATATCACGAAATAGTGCAAGATCATGTCCTCATGTTTGGGTGTCATGCATTCATGTTTTATTTTATTTTTTATATACGATTTTACATTGTCTTCGTTTGTAATGTCATTCATTTCTTCTTTATGTTCGCTGCTCGATCCATATGTGGTCATTTTCTCCCTCTGGTTTAATATCTCTAAAGCTGTCTGCACTGTCACCACTTAGTCAATTCTCTGTCTTTGGCAGAGATTTAAGGATGTTTTCTCAGAGTGCATGCTCTGGTCCTATCAAGTATAGGTTCTGTGCTGTGTTTTTTTATCTTTACATTGCCGTTTCAAAGTAAATCCATTGCTACAGCAACAAAATTCAACATTTCGGAGCACTCTTCTCATTTTTCTTCTTCTCTCATCTTTTTCCTTCAAAAAAAACAACCACTCTCCCACTTTTCTCTAACTGTTTTGTGCCATTAGTTGTTTGTTTTTTTTAACCGTAGACACGTGCACATAGCAAATGATAAGAGACAGGTACAACTGTTTCCTGAACACAGTTTGCTTTTACTGATTGAAAATAATTTTTGATAATTTTTGATTACATGCAGAGCAGGCCTGGAGTCGCATATTCATATAGTGTGGTCTAGAATTGCAGATGCTGTATCTCAGAACACGATAAAGAGCCAATACACGCTGCAATTTCTTCTCAAGAGACACTTCAGTAATTACACCACATTTGGAAATCCCTTAAATGCATCAATTACATGCTTGGTGGCCACATGTATATTTGAAAATGCTATTTTAACTTAGGATGGGTGACCCCCATATAGGGTCAAATCTAAGAATCATGAATATTCCATGTTGAAACATGGGAGTGACACAAGTGTGTGTGTGTGTGTGTGTGTGTGTGTGTGTGTGTGTAGGGTTGCTCTAATAAAATCAGATTGGGGAGTTAACATGCTGTGCAGGGCAAACATTGGATGTGAAAAGTGATATGTTTAACATACATGGTCAGGTCTAGGGGCTCCTATGGGATTCCAGTATGGCTTTTATCAAACTACACTCTCACACACACACACACACACACACACACACACACACACTGAGTATATGAGCGCCACCTTCTTACCCATTTCCCTCTCAAATCCCCATGATAAGGCTGACTTCAAAGCCTAGTAGCCAATCCTGCAGCTTTATCCGAGATGCTGGTTTGATTCCCCGGTTGCATCTCTTCCCATGGCCCCCACCACACCCCAACACACACACACACACACACACACACCCCAACACACACACACACACACACACACACCTACACACACACACACACACACTCCCCCCTTCTGTTCACTTTCAGTCTGAGTAAAGCTATCTCTGTCCACTTCGTGATGTCTCCAAATGTAAGTGAAGAAAAAGGGCCACCAGTGCTATCTTCCTCTGGCATGTCATAATTAGAATAAAAAGGAATATTCTGCCTGTATTAATGGGGCGCCCTCTTTCTCCTCACTCCCTCTGAACACCCTGTTCCTCCCCACCTCCTCGCTGCTCCATGTGATACGCGCTACACTGATCAGCGTAATGGGATCTCTGGTTCTCTCACTGCACATTTGCCTTTCTCTTTTTAGCCAGTGTCCACGCCCCAGGAAACTTCCCTCAACAGGTCCTCGCTGCCGCCACGCTGCAGCTGGAGCTTCCCAGGAGAGGCTCCCATAGTCATCCCTACACACTAATTGAACCTGGGGATCTGCCAGTCTGTTACCAGGAATTTTTATTTACCTCAGTCAGGCTCTGTCCTCTTTCCTTTTCAAAGAAGCCCGTGTTATAATTACCTCCTCAAACAGAATCCCTCTCTTTCTGTCAGCATCCCTCGCTCCATATATCCTTTTCATAAGTTATAATATCCTGTCTCGCCTGCTCTAGAAGGAGGAAATGGCTTCTGAATTCTGAAGCAGCTTTTCAGGGGGCCGAGGGTGGGTTGTTGTTGCAGAGGGAAATTGAATTTTACTTCAAGGTCAGCGACACTAATGACGGTGTGGGAAGGTGTTGATCTCGAGTAGCACTGGTTTGTCTAGCAGAATCCCACTGTATCGATCTGCACAAGAGATTCTGGTCCTGCATCGATTGTCACGCTGAATTGTTTAGCAGTGCTGTGGAAATTACTAGTGTAGTATAAGCAGTGATTTGGGACCGAAGAAACTCTCTGGGGTCAGTACTTGTAGACAGACAAATAAATAAATGGAAGGTTTCAGACTAAAAAGCCCCGACGAAGTGAATGCAGATAACGAACGGTACTCTGCAGCGCAGTCGATGTATGTCTAAAGCTGCTCCCCCACATCATGACTGACGCTTAATATAGCAGCTAAAAGTATACATGCACTTTAAATACCACTTGACAAGCCAAAATGTTCACAAATACTCACTCATCCGTGCACAGGCTTCCCTGCACACAGAGAGAGAGTGAGAATTTTAACCAATCACTTTCATTTCACTGCTGCTTGTATGCAAGATGGTTAGTTATGGGTGGATGCCCTGCGGTGTGAGTGAATGTGTGTCACTTCCCCCACAAATGGAAACATTTAGACACTGAAGTGTGTCCTGAGGTGAGAGCTGTAGAAGCTCTCACTCATAAAGTAGCGGGGAGGCAGCCTGTGGAGGAAATGAGCTCGGCAGACTGGTGGAGGAAGAGGAGTGTGACACACACCGAAGGACCTCACACGCACACAAAGACACACACATGCCGGCGAACCACACACTGGCGACTAGTGTGTTTGTGCGTTGCAGCGTGTCTATCGCCGTCTCGTTTTTCAGCTATAGCTCCAGCTGTGTTTGACCTCCTGTGTTGCCACGTGGTGTCACTGGCAAACTGGACACAGCCCGTACTGTACCTGCATGTAGTGTGGTTAAAAGGTTAAGTCGCCACATCATGAACCGGCTCCAGCGCCGAGACACCTGTGGAAGTTCACCACAGAATACAAAATAATGTGGGACGGTTGCTGAAACATAATGGATCCTTCTGAGTTAAACGACTGTATTTTAAACAGCAGATTTTTGGCAATTTTTAGATCAGGTTGACACCTCACCAGCTCCTTGTAAAGCCCTTTCCCTTACGCCTCTCCATTTTTTTTTCCCCTCTGGCTCCTCTTTCATTATCCTCTCTCTCTCTCTCTCTCTGTCTCTCTCTGACGTGTTGTGCTTGAGTGCCTTTATTAAGCAGGATGACCTGTCATGCAGGTGTGAGGAGAAGGTGATGACTACCCCCCGCCCTCCACACATCCTCATTCTCTTCCTCCCTCCCTCTGCTACTGGTCTAAAGAAAGACACTGCCTCTCCTCTACCAATTGGTCTGGCTTCACTTCACCTGAGACAGGAGAGGAGAGCTGGACAGAGGGGTTAGTAGCAGTAGGAGGAGGAGGGAAGCAGAGTGAAGCTTCAGTGTGAAAGCAAAGCTGCGCACTTCACTGTGAAGGACCCGAGAAACTTCAAAGTGGAATTCCATCATAGGTCAGCCCGTTTTTAATGGTGATTAGTATTAGCATGCATTGTAAGCTTAAAGACACTTTTTTTTTGTTTGTTTATTTGTTTTTATTCCCGGCCTTGCCAATAAACAATCAGTGCATTAAGTGGCAAGCAAATGGAATCAATTCATCCAGTTTTGCGCAGATGAGTGCAGAAAACGAGGCGTGAAGCAGCCGCTCTCTGTGTTTGGAGTGGCTAATTAGGAGCCCATTACAAAGCGTCTCAGCATGGTACTACCCTGATTGTTTATTAGAATTTCACTAAGGTGAAGGAGAGTGAGAGAGAGAGAAAAGGGGACTAATAGTAGTAATAAATGGATAATAAATGGATACCTAACAGAGAGAGAGGCGCACACACACACACATATGCAGCCTTGGTGAATGCCAGCCCCTGGGCTGCCTACAAAACGGCTCTTGTAAAAGTGAGGAAAAAAAATAAAAATCTCTACCAGCACCGTGCATATGGTTGGCTCCGTCCTCTTAAAGACTGTCTTATTAAATGGGTAAGTGGCTGAGTGCTGGGACCACCAAGTGAGCTGTGCTGTCACTGGCACACTGCTCTCTGTGGGCTGAGTGCCGCAGGCGTAGACAGGATATGATATAGGGTCACCAGAAATGATGGTTTAACACTGGATGATGCATCAGTTCCAGCGTTCGCTGCTCAGCCCGCCGGTGGCATTTGGAAGACTTTTCTAGTCCCGGATTTTGCTGTGAAAGATGTAGATCTGAGTTATCGCCTCCCACAATTCTACCTTGAAAGTTTGCGTGTTGGAAGTCAAAGGCAATAATCAACAAAGACAACAGAGCCTTCTGAAGAGGGAGGATCAATAGACTGCTACAGGTGACTGACCTCAGTGAGCACAGACACATGCATGCAAGATAACCAAAAACACACATTCAAGCGTAGGCATATACACCAGTAAGTACATGTGGTTTGCTCTCTTCTGTGTTGTCTCCACCTAACCTCGAGTTTACACTGTGTGTGTGTGTGTGTGTGTGTGTGTGTGTGTGTGTGTGTGCACTCACAAAGCATTACTCTCTCTCATCTTCAGGATCTAAGGCTCAGTGCCAACTGTTACTTTGGTGCCAGGCACCGTCTTATCACCTTCCTGGTACGCACATACACATACTTGCATTCTTACTTACATGCGCATTTTAAACAACCCTATTGCATGAGTTTGTGCACAGGCTCTCACACACAGTCGTACACGATGATCTGCCCTCCACATAAACAAAGATAAGAGCAGGAACTCTCAGCGCAAGGCCCCAAGAGGTACAAAGCTATTACTGGGAGACCACAGTCGCGTGCCTGTCTCTGTGTGTGTGTGTGTGTGTGTGTGTGTGTGTGTGTGTGTGCAGTCATGTTTGTGTTTATGTAGCTGCAGAGCTCTTGGAACAGCAGCTCAGAGTATTGTGTGTCACCACCATTTGCTAATGTTGCAGCACTAATTGCCACTAACTTCATAACGGGAGACAATAGTAGCATGGGGTGTTAAACCCTCTAACTTTCTGTCAACATCTTTGCCACCAGCAGACACACTCTGTAATCTGACAATACAATCACTGCAAGTCACAATGTGCCAAAGACCCCTGACAGTTTGACAATGACTTTGTCAGCTCCAGTGCCTCACATTAGGCTGTGACTCACACCTTTGTCAGGCAGTGAGGCCTACTTAGGTATGGGCTGTGCTGTCTGAGCCTTGATCCCTGACAAAAATCCAGCCTGTTGAGGTGACATAGTACAAAGCGTTTTCCTACTTTGCCAAGCTGACAAACCTAATTACGGCGGTAAAATTTCAGGGATCAGTCCCAGATCAAGTCTCCTTAGTACATGAGCTACACACCCAGTGTCCCTCAGGAAAGGCATATCTCCGGATTCCACTGATGTCCCAGATTCCCAGGCTTGAACACTGAACATGTCACTGAAATTTTAATGTTTATCTTTTGGCAGTTCTAGAGCAGAAAATATATGTTTTGCCCTTTGAGGGAAATGTCATTACTTTTTTAGCAGGGAAAAAGTTTGCCAGTATTGACATCTATGACTCAGCTTGTCTTTTATGTTTGTATAGAAAGTATTTTACAGATCTATGTTCTACTATGTTCTACACAACATCGTTTTTTTTTTTCAATACAATGTGATATAAATGCTAAGAATAGATATTTTCAGGCATTTTTCTCTGGCTGAGTGACAGAAGTCCGCCTTTGTGTAGCAGTGGAATGAATTCCTCAGCGTTATGACCACATCACTTGTTTCAGCTCTTTGAAATAAATGCAGTCCTTTTTTCTGGTTGTTATCAGAGCGTCAGCCTAGCCACCTTCTCCCTTTATGGGCATGTTTTGCTAATCTTGCTACTGGCCTGTACGTTTTAAGTCGAAACAGGTGTTGCACTCAGAATGCAATCTTGTATTAGTGCAAGCACCTCAAGTCATACTCCTCCAAGGCTATGTTTTCTTTGTGGATTCCTTTCTTGGCTAAGGGGTCTACATCTTGTTTCATCCGAGTTAGAGACTTTAAGAAAGGAAACTTTAAAGCTATTTTGATATGGGTGACATTTTAACATTTCCTTGCTATGGGTCAGATACACTTGTTACAGGCCTTGTCAAAGCTCCAGGAAGCAATGAAGTATTCATGTGCTCACAGTGGAGACTAAAGTCATGTCCAGTGTGAGTCACAACTCATCATTTCTGGGTTTTTTTTCCATCTACTGAGTACGTGTTAGCAGGTAGGTGAGCGTTATTGTCTACCTTAAAATAAAAGCGATATAAAGTAAAAATCAATCTGGCACAAGACCCAGCAAAGGTTTCTGCTTTGGTCCCCTCAGCCACCCTCCTCTCTGCCTTTTCTTCCATTTTTATGTCTAAGGATAGAGAGATTAAAGGGAGGCCATGTCTCAACCCTGAAGAACTGCCATCACTCAAAGATGAGCAGTGCCAAGCTCCTCTCTTTCTCTCCTGTTCTCGTTCTCTGTCTCTCTATCTTTTGGATGCACAACATCCCCTGGTGCTCTTTGGCCCCTCTCTTCATCCACAACCCACTCACACACACACATCACACCCATGATTTACTGTCATAAACGCTTGTCTACGTGCGCCCGTATGCATGGATGTGTGTAAATGCGTGTGCACACATGTGATCTGTGTGCATGGCAGCAGCCACATCAAATACACTGAAGAAGCGCTCCTCTGAGACATTACCCCATCCATTCTCATCCCCCCATAGTGATTCCAATACAGAAAAAAGTCAACATTTCAAAACCTGAATAAAATAATAAATAAAAGTAAAAGGCAGACTACATCTGGCACAATGTCTGTACTTAAGGTTTCCAAGTATGTGTCTGGGGAGGAGATCTGGTGGGACGGAGCCTGAGTCGGCTTGGAAGCAGTAGAAACGGATGTCACACTGGAAATTTATATGGTGCGGTTCAAGGAGCAACGGCTGTAAATTGACAAGTGATGCTTGTGAGCAGCGTTACCCGTCTGTTTCCCTTTCTCTCATCTTCTGTCTTTTTCCGCTCATCTTTTCTTCTCTTCACGTAGCTGTTACTTTTTACATCTGTGCACGCCCCGAGCATTATTGTTAACGGGTGAGAGGTACAAAAACAAGCCAGAAGACTAAAGGGGGGAAATAAGTAGCTCTGCACACAGACATGGGAGAAAATTGCTTGTATTCCCGATGTGACATGAAATAGTGACAGACCGAAAATGTGAAGTACATCTGAAGCTGATATCTTTAATCTCTGGATAACAGCAATGTTTTGCTTGGATGGATGTGACCCTTAAGTCTTCTGGCAATGGTGAAGACTATGAAATGGAGTGGAACTGTAATACAGCTCTAATGATATAAATACGGAATCGTCATCAAAACTCGAAAATGTCTGTGTTTAAAAAAAGATTTGCAATCTCATCAGCATCTATCATGATCCCTGTCATTTATTGCTAGAAATAATATTTTAATACGATCCAGGCTATGAGGCACAATGTTGAGTGTGTGCGTGCATCAGGGAACCTCAGTGCTCACGTGTGTGACTATATCTGTGCTGGAGTTTGATCGGGTCACTCTACTGTATAAATGTCTCTAATGGCAGCACTCTTCTTTAATAATGCAGGATCTTTTTTTCTCTGTCCCTGCTCCGCATCACATCATGTTTGAAGTGACAGCCACATGAGCTACCATTCTACACTAGGTCAACTACAGAGAGGGGGGGAGTCTGTGCAGGAATGGCAGGGTGAGAATATGATGCTGAAAGAGATGCACACAAAGAAGGAACGGCAACCGGCTACTTTCAGTAATTTAGTAATAGAAGACGTTCTTTGAGTGCAACAAGAAGCTAAAGATGAAAACCTGTTGTGGTGTAAGCTTTCACCAAAGCACGGATTTTCTTTGATTTACAGTTTTTGTTCCTAACAGAAGCTGACACTACTTCACACTACTATGACAGCACATTTCTGAATAAAATTTGTATATTTTTAAAGATCCCTTTTTATAAATGCCGAAAAAAATCTTTTAAAAAGATAAAAATAATTATTCAGGGATGTCACGTGTCCACTTGGGGATAACTTGCTCTAGTTTGAAATATGGACCACAGAAACAAAGAAAGCAGGAAATATATGCACAACCGTTCAAAAGTTTGGGGTCACCCAGGCAGTTTCAGGTTACAGGAGTGATGCTTGCTGGAAATGTTCCCCTGTACCCCTAGATATCCCATTAAAAATCAGAATAGCCATTTACCACATTAATGTCTAGACTGGATTTCTGATTAATTTAATGTTATCTTCATTGAAAAAAATGCTTTTGTTTCAAAAATAAGGACATTTAGATCCCAAACTTTTGTATTCCTTTTGCACAATAGTGTATATATACACAACTATGCAAAAGAATACAAATTGAGCTGTACTCTAACAGCCCACATTCAGTATTATAACAGTTCCAGTGGAAAGCATGTGCTGCAGGAGTTTGAGGAGAACCACAGAACTGCAGTCGGCCACAATCTGACAAAGAAATTATAGATCCAGTGAATATTTTTAATAACCAAAAATCATTTCAGTTTTTCAATATGAAAATAAAAATCATTACCCTCTAAAGCGAATCCCGCTGTTAGGATGAATTGTGCGAGTCCAGCGCTCAGTCTACCCGTGCAGCGTTCAGCAATGACATCTGGTAGACTGCGCTTTTCTCCCACCAGCACCGCCGCGCACCAGCTGAGAACAGACAGATGCCAAGACCACTGTGGCAGCTCTGTTTTGCTATGGGAAACATGCTGTCACATCTGGGCCTTCCGGAGAGAGCGAGACATGAAGGAAGAGATAATGCGAGACAAAAGTGGGTGGAAGGATCATCGGGGCGCAAAGACATGAGCTCTTTCGCACGAAATGTCACAGACCCGAACATCAATGCGGGTGCCAGGAGGGTGATGCCCCTTCAGGGTGACAGAGTGATAAGAAGGGTGAATTATACTGTAGCACCAGTGCAGCATGGTGCGCGTTACTTGCCACCCCTGCCTCGTCTCTTCCGCTCTCTCCCCCTCTCATTAACCTCAAGTCTGATTGCCCCCAGGACTCCCTTGTGCTAATTAGAGGGGGAAATATGTCTACGATGCATGCACTCCTGTACAAACGTGCACACACATAATTTTGCGCAGCTGACAGAAAGGCTGCTGTAACTGTAGGTGTGAGAATGAAAGGCTCGTACGCTATTGTGTTTCATCTACGTTCTGAATGTGTTGGCAACCGCAGGGTTAACCCCAGCAGGTGACGGTTCGGAGCGCTGTTGATTCCTTTTACACAGACAGCCTTCATCTCTGCGGAGCGCACCTCTTCATTTAGCCGTGTTAAATCAAGAAGTGAGCATTTTTGTCTCAACATGACGCAATTAGGGATGAACACTGTATGAAACTGTGAACTGATCATTTTCCCCTTGTCACTCACTTATTATGATGGCAATTGCTGCTGCAATACAAAACAATTTAATAATATGTCTTGATGACAGATTCAAATAGGATTTGTGAATTTAAAAAGCTGAGAAAAAACAATAATGTAATTAATGTAATTCCTTCAAGTTTTAATGAGGATTGACCTGTTGTGGTGAGATGCTCAGGGGGATGCAGATTAACTGATTGCTTAGGTGAATCACTTCACACACACACACACACACACACACACACACACACACACACACACACACACACACACACACACACACACACACACACACACAATGACTGTTCCCAGCTCCTTGGCAAATTAGAGCCTATTGACAGAGAAGCAGTGCAGCCTCTTCCAGCGAAGACATTTCTAATAGCACTTTGACATCTCCATTCAGGAGGCTTTTGTGTTCTCAGGAGCAATTTGTGAATAAAGAAAGAGCCCATTTTCTTCTTTCGTTTTACACGCTGTTAAGGACAAGCACAAGCAGACACAAACATGTTGTGGGAGTTGTACAGCAAATAGCCATTTGTACCTGGACTGGACCTGGGGACAACTGGGGAAGAAAGAAAGAGAGGGAGATATAGATAGAGGGAGGCCGGGGAGGGGGAGTATTTAAGAGCACTTGAGTGCCAGCGTAGATGTAGTCACTTCTCCCAGTGGACAAAACCAAGCCCCTCTGCACCATGGCATGATTTTTCACTTTAGCAAGCAGCACTCAGTACTCCTCCTTTAGTCCCCCTCTTCTTTCTCCTCTTCTCTGAGTCGCTGTGTGCTTCAACGATTCCATCATTGCCTTTCATTCACTCTTGACTACAACGGGCACAAGTCCACACACTTGCACACACACACACACACACACAATTTGACCCATTTGCCCCCCTGCCATGGGTAGTAAATAATTCCATTCTGAGGGCCATTAGCGAGTATCTCAAGGGTTAAGAGGGGAAATGCACAGGCAGTCAGATGGGCGATTAGACAATAAGAAGATGAAATGTCTACTATTGTTTTGTTGCTTATTGTTTCACAGAGCTCACACTGGTGGCTAATTCATAAGCTTAATGTCCTTTTATGTGCCCTGTTTTTTTTTTGTCAAGCGGGCTACATACTGCAGAGGTGAAGACATTCACACACACATGTGCACAGACACACATACATTATTTGTATTGCTACCTCTCTCACATGTGGCAGTGGGTTACTCTGCCAAAATTTAATGATCAGCAGACCTGGTTCTCATCACCGTGTAGGATTCAACATCCCTTCAGACTAAAGGAAATGTAAGATGCCATTATGCAAAGTATAGAGAGGATGGAGCCAAAACTCTTTGTCTGTCCTGCATTCCAACAGCAAAACCAAACTGTTTGTGCTAATGTACTGCCCTGTGTGCGTGTGTTTGTGCATGAGTAGGGCCTCAAGCAATGCAGCTTGTCATTTTAGTAGAAGACTACACCTTACATGGATAGACCAGTCTTGACTGTGACATAACCTTTGAAGAATTAGTGTCACCCAGCCAGAAACCTCATTTAAGAGACTGACTCCGAACACTGCAACGCATCCTAATTGTGTAGACATGTGTCAGCGCATGACACGTGTGTTTTATGTGACTGTATCGCCACACAGCCTGCAGTGAGTCGTACACACATGAAGCTGTAGACACACTAACTGGTCCTCTGAGCCTTTAGTTCAGCCACTGTCAGAGGGATCCTTGTATTTTTCCACAGGCATGTCGGAGGATTACACAGTCCCTGTGCTGTTTCACTGACCTCCCCCTGCACACACACACACACACACACACACACACACATCAAAGCAGCTCAGCATCGTGCCCAGGACTGAGTTAGGGGTACACTTGCCTACTCACTCAGCAGGCCGCTGGCATACTCCACATCTGCCTGGAGGGATTGCCAATGGCGAGCACGGTCTCTGTATGTGTGTGTGTGTGTGTGTATGTGTGTATTTGTGATTTTGTTTGTAAGGAAAAAAAATCAGCATATGCTTTTTGCTTGATGCATGTCAGTCTTTAAAGTGTTTATAACTACTGATGTATTCTGCGAAAGCACTTGTGTAAAAAAAATATACTTTTAGCTTTCAAATCACTATCAACATTTTAGTTTACATATTGCAGATTTCCACATCTTTTTATCCAGCAACAGGTCAAGTCCCTGCGGAAAAAAACATACATTTTAAGCATACAGTATATCTGATAGACTTATTGAAGAAAACTGCACAAAACGCCAGCCAATCAGTGGACTTTCTTCCACTTTCAGATGGTAGAACAGGCATCTTAATGAATGGGACTAGATACCTTCAAATATTCTTAATTATTATGTTTTAATTGTACACGTTTTCAACAGTAGTTTACCCTGACATAGCAGGAAAAACTGAATGTTTAAAAGTGGTTTGGCCAAACAGGTACATCCACTACCGTTCAAAAGTTTGGGGTCACCCAGGCAATATCATGTTTTCCATGAAAACTCACACTTTTATTCATGTGCTAACATAACTGCACAAGGGTTTTCTGATCATCAATTAGCCTTCCAACACCATTAGCTAACACAATGTAGCATTAGAACACAGGAGTGATGGTTGCTGGAAATGTTCCTCTGTACCTCTATGGAGATATTCCATTAAAAACCAGCTGTTTCCAGCTAGAATAGTCATTTACCACATTAACAATGTCTAAACTGGATTTCAGATTAATTTAATGTTATCTTCATTTAAAAAACCACTTCTCTTTCAAAAATAAGGACATTTCTATTTGATCCCAAACTTTTGAACGGTAGTGTGTAAACAGGTATTGGGTACAGAACTACTCGAGTTATTTACAACATAAAAAATTAAAGCACCTAGGCATATTGGCTGAGGGGAAGATCTGGTGTGCGTGAATTATCCCTGATCAATATATACGTAGAGTTTAGCAGTAACATGGTTTCTCATTATACCCCATTTGACCACACATTCACCTCTTCTCCCACCTTTTTGTTTTCTTTTCTTTCCAAGCTGCTCCCATCCCACTCTTCCCCTGTCAGGCGCTTTGGCCTACACACAGGGCAACTATACGACTGCAATACAAATCAATGGGCTCACACATTAACACAGACATACAGCAGACAAAGTAAGGACTCCACGACCTCTAACCCAAACACCTCTAGCCCTCCAGGTTGATCAATAGTCAGAAAAAAAGCATTAACAGCCCATCGCACTCCTTCCATCTTTCTCATTCCACGCTAATCATTTTTTCAATGTTACCTCTCTCACTCTTTCCCTCTTTCTTCTGTGCTGGAGAGGAAACTTTATTTCCCAGAGCCCCTTAGAAATCCCAGAAGCCTGTATGCCCCCATCTCACCTCCAAGCCACAGCCAGACACCCGGTTAGAGACTATTACTATCGTTAGCCCCCCCTCATCCCAACAAGAAACAGACAGTACCTGGACATTAGTTAATCCATACTTATTGCATCTGGGCTCCTCTCACAGCCTTGTAATTCATATGGAGAGACATATTAGCGCGACATATTAGGCTGGCACGGGTCTACGAGGTGAGATGCTACACTGACACTAAATCGACTTAGCTGAAGCCTCACGGGATGTTGTAGGGCACTGCTGCTCGCGCTGACGACTCACCCACAGTCTGCCTGTATTGAGTTTCGGTGATGGCTGTTTAGCTTGTAGTGCTACACAGGGCAGAGTGGGGGAATGGAAGGTGCTCCGGCTCATTGCATTTACTGTCAGGAACCCTGCAGACCACAAGGCTAAAGGGATCAATAGCGTTGCACTGCACAGCACTGCCAGACCAGGCCAGACCCAAACACAGGAAGATTGCATTACACATAGGCCTTAATCAGGAGAAGCTACGGTGTTATCAACACAGCAAAAGAAAACAAAAAAACATGCAATTTTCACTTAAGTAAGTATTTCATTTTCTGACGCATTATCATATCCCCTTTCGTGACAAATACTGTACAGACATTATTGTGCAAATACAAACACGGAATTTGTCCCAGACACACACGCAGGTTGTTTTTTTTGTCTGGTGATCCTGAACCTGAGTCTCCAGGTGGCCCTGCATCCCCTCGCTGAACAAACAGTGCAGAGGTTTGCTCCACTTCCCCCGTGTCACCGGGGCCAGGTTCAGACATTGTGTGGCCCGTCGGCCTGCTGACACGGCCACCCAGTCTGCCAGGGATTTGCTGCTGGGTCATAGAGTTGACATTTATTAAAGGAAGTTGCATGGCGAGCTACAGGGAGCTGACAGTCCTCTCGTCACGTTGCACTCCAGAATTCAGAAACGTATGCAGCACACACCCACCTCTGTGTCCAACAATAAAAGAAACAATGAAGCTGTTAAGCACTGTATGACCCCCCCAGGGCCCACTACAGTTAGAATGACAGCTTTCATTTCCCAGCCTAGTGCCACTGGATTTAAGGTTCCTTGCTGGGAATTACAGCATATAACCTGTCTGAAAAAGAGACCTCCTTTTTAGCCGTGTGGGTATAAAATATGCTTAATGGGGGACAAAACTCAAACTCTTAACAATACAAATCACAGGCAAAAACAAAATTACGCTAAGTGGCCAGTATGAATGATGGTGAATGAATATTTGTGGGCCGCGAGGGGAAACGCAGAGTTTAGTGGACCGTGAGGAACAATGAAAATCTAAAAAGGAGAAGTCGAGTGAAATGGATTGAGTGTGTTGAGGACCAGATGTGCCGTGGATGGAACAAACATCTGCTGGTTCTGCAAGGTCTCTACAGTCTTGACTGGCCCCCATCATCCAACCTTTCTCACCACACGTCCCGGTAAACCTTTCTCATTCTTCTGTCTGGACCCTCATCTAAAAACTGTTTCATTTTTAACTGTATGAGCATCCAGGATGAAAGGTATTCATTTGAGGTGTTTTATGGCACTTACTCACACACATGTAAGCAGATTCAGTGCGTTGAAATTTTACAGTGCGTATCTCATTTTTTTTCTGTTATTGTTCTCCATTCTTTGTGTTTTGATGGTCTAGAGCTTTTCTTGGTGTATAAGTTACAGTACTAAAGAGGCAGCACCAGATGGTAATGGTGTTTATTTTTGCAGTAAGTAATCACCATTCTGGAACTTATGACAGTAGACAGGCCCAGGGACCTGGAACCATGCCCCGAGAGACATGAGCACCACTTCCTGGTTTACCCGCCTGATCTCAAACACGCAATCACACGAACACACACAGAAACACATGCACGCACAGGAACACCCCTTGGGCCACTGGCGATGTGAGCCCTTGGGCCACAGGCATAGATGTGTTCTGGCATATAGGCCGGAGTAGCGTAAATTACACTGCAGCCACACTGGCACCATCCGCATCCAAGATGAATGAGCCAACTTACATGCCATGCAACAATTCCAAAGAGGGAGTTTTAAAACGGGGAGGCTGCACTGTTTGCATGTTGAGACCATTTCACCTACTCGGTACAATACTTCACTTAGATCTTTAAAAATAAATAAATAAAAAATCTGAACGCACTAATACACGGGTCTTTCATCGTTAGCTCAGCCTTAATTTTAATTTATCAAAGTGCTACTCGTGTTGGTTTCTCTAAGACACATGCCTTTTGATCCAACCTATGCAGAGAAAACACTAACCATAAGGGGAAAAAAACTAAAAAGACTGTATTCAACATTACAAAAGTAGCTTTGTGCAAAAAATTCAATGCAAAAATGCATCTTAAAAGAGCATTTCCTATTTCAGTGACAGAAGTATTGCACAAATATTGACCAAACCGTCAAAAATAAATACTGTTTAAGGAGGCTATCCCTCACATTGTGATTTCATTGGCACCCCAGATCCTTCCTCGTCTGACCCACAGAAAACGTACCCAGGAATTAGTCTGATTCAATTTCACTTTAGCAACAAAGTACAATTTTAAATAATGATTACAATCACATTGCTGTTTGAACACGACTAAAGTTAACACACTACAACGACTTTCTAACTGAATTACAGATCTTTTTTTGGCTTTGTTTTTATTGTGTGTGTGTGTGTGTGTGTGTGTGTGTGTGTGTGTGTGTGTGTGTGTGTGTGTGTGTGTGTGTGTGTGTGCTTAATCAAAAATAAGTATCTAAACACGTGAAATTTTTTGAAGAATTGTTACCCTGCACAAAATACTCAGTAATTTTGTTTTCAAATACAGATTTAAAAATAACTATTTAGCAAGAGCAGCAGGCCCTTAACATATTTCTTCTTTAGTGTGTTCTGCCAAAAAATATTTTCAGGCCTCTTTGCTTTATTAGACTGTTCAGAGCGACATTAAACAGAAAGAAATGGAAGTGACAGCATGTAAGAGAATAACAAAGGGTTGATTTAAACCTCCACATTTTGCATGATGGGCTGCAGAGCCAACTGAACCATCAGGACACAAAAAGTTTGACTTCTTGTCCAGCACTTAACTGATATATATTTTGTGTATTTTTGCTGCCATAATCAGTAACATATAATTACAGAGTCTGCAACAACTCTTTGCTGCCAGTTTCAAACAGTCTGTATCATAGATTCCTAGTTAACATGACACATTTCCTTTGGGGCACCCAGACCCCCTAGTGGCCCTTCGTCTGTATGTGATCTGGCAGTGAAATACTGCTGGGGAGAGGAATGGGGGTGGAGGGAAGGTACCAGAGAGAGAGAGGCTCGAGTTAATGGTCTTGCATCTTCCTGGCAGCATGTCAATAATGGCTCTGATCACATTAAATAAAGAGTCCATTAGCTTATTCTCTTTCCTCCTGCATGCTCCACAGCAAAAGCACAGAAGAAAGCTGAAAAGCCCTTCTAATGCAGTGTGTCTGCATGTTACAGACACCTCTATCTGTTCCCCAAAACAAAATGACTTGGGAGGCTTACTACGCTGCAACCCATTACCCATTCACACACCTTTCCTTTAACACAGTAGCGTGAAAGTGATGTGTGATTTATTTTGACTGTGTGGAGATCAATGCTACTATGTTCCAGGTAGAACTGAGGAAAATTCTGAAAAAAAAAATGTAACAGATTTTTGCAGTTGAGGATGCAACTATTTAACACTTTATACACCAAATAATCAGAAACAGCTTGTCACGGGTTGATTTTATGAGATGGAGCCCTGCTATGTTTCTCGTGTTATATTTGAAGTGCAGTTAGTCACCAAAGACTGTGTTGCTGCCCATTAGAGATGATAACAGGCATTACACAAAAGAGGAACAGAAACGACTGATACATCAAGACAGAGTACAACCATATAACCATGTAGCCAAAGAGCAAATTGTGAGCATATGTTAATGCACCTTCTCTGCTCCGGCCCGCTGCCAAAATAGTAATCAAGACAAAGGAGATGTGATATAAGAGGAAAAGAAAACCATCTCTACCAACACACACGCACACACACACACACACACTGGACAGACAGACCATTTCTCAGCCGCCTCACTGCTCACCATTGGCCCTGGAGGGAGCACAGAGGCCCCCACATCTGTCTCCCAGGCCCACGACAGACCTGGCTGCTGTATCCAGACCCAGGAGATCACACGAATCATCCTCAATTAATGTGAAGCATCAGGCATTCCCTCGCTGCCTCTATCACTCCACCCCTGTTCTCTGAGGCATCCCCTCTAGCTCAGTGCTAGGTCTGCTGAGTTTTACACATTGACCACGGCTACGGTTCTTTAGCACAGTTGGGTGAGGCAGGCCGACGTTATTGTGTTATTGTGCTCTTTGTGCAAAGAGACAGGGAATCAATACATCAGTCCAGTCCCAAATGCTGCTCACATGTAAGTGCTGTGAGGCGGTTCTTCAGAGGTTCTGAACTCAGAGAACAGCCGACTTCACTCTGCAGCGCGCCAAGGCCTGAAATGGCTTCCATGTGCCGACCCATCTGCACCTCTGCTGGGCTGTGGCCCAAGTACTGTCCTTTCCACTTTTTAAAGATGCTGAGGGACGGCTTTTAAACAAAAATGGTAGTGATGGTGGTGGTGGATGTCAGGAGACTTACATGAATCAGGGGTTAGGTGACCTAAAATGACGGATTTGCTCTCAGAAATAGATAATGAAAAAAGACAAGTCAGTGGGGAAAGAAATGGAAACTGTTTACTAAAGGCCACCTGGAACCTGGTATGTGCCAGGTTCTGACTCACCCGTCTGTGGTAAAGTCTTCTATAATAACCCCCCTCACTCCCCTCTCCATCCTTGCAGTCTGCAACTACACAATAAATCTCACTCTAGTCGATTAGCGTGCCCTTAGCAACAACTAACACACAGTCATGAATTTTTAACCAAAGCCATGAGTTAAATCAGGTTGAGAGGTGAAGGCAGGGTATCTTGTGGCCTGTTGGTTGATCAGTGTGTCTGGTATAGTGAAATAAGCCCTGTGGCCTCTTCACATTTACTCACACTGGTGCCCCGCAAATAGTCTTTTAGTGATGAGCATAATATTGACCAAGGCAATGCCTTTTGCATGGTTGTTAATTAAATGATAAAGCAAAAATCAAACTTGAATGGATCTGTTCCAAGTTGTAATCAGCAAATAACTTGAAGCAGGGAGTCCTGTCTGGACTTCACTGAATCACCTGTATTTCCATGAGGATGACATTATATAAAAAAGAGGATTTTCTTATGTTTAGCTTTAGTGTCTGTGTAGCTACACTCAGCTACACTTTCATCTATTAGTGCTGAATTAGTGTTAATCATCTTTCAACAATTAAATGTTATAAATATTGTAGTGGAAAAGAAAGGATGTGAATATAAGTCTTTGCAAAATTAGCAGATTAATTTTTTTTATCCCCTGTATCTCCTTTCCTTCCAATTGTCATTTAATCAAACTAAACTATTATCAGGGAGGCCTCTAGGCCGTCTGCTGATATAGAAGGTTCTAACAATGTGCTATTCTTTGTATAACATTCTAGAGTATCCCAGAAAGACAGTGTAGGAAAGTTTTAGAATAAAAATGTGTGTTTGTTTGGCTGCTATTTGTTACTTTTTTCAATCTGGTGTATTAGAAGACAGCTGTAAACCACACGATACTGTACATATTTCAAAATGAACAATTCACTACATGATTGTCTAATTTGCAAAACACCTGTCACTGTAACAAGCAACCACAAACTGACAACAGTTAATGGTTGGTCCACGCGGATACTGCTTTGTCTGTCTTTAATGATAGGGCATGTTTTTATTGTTGTTTTGTTGATTATATATCTATATACAGTAGATTATCAACTTGTCAGAAGATACATGTTAATACTTCTGCAGTTTAGAAAATATCGAACATTCAAGGTGCATGCACAGTCAAATCAAAAACAAATTCTTTTGATGTGCAGAGCATAAAGGAGGAATTTACCAAGATCACAGAACGCAAATTTCAACCTCTATGATTCTTACAAATGTCCTCCACCCACGTCTGGACGTAGCTACTGATTTCCCTGTGGTCCATCACAGGGGAAAAAGTAGAGCTGGTTGTTCACACATGACCTCTGACCTGCCACTGGGGAGCCAATGGGGGAGCAGCCTGTGTCCTGGGAGCTCTTGCCCTCTGATGTGATGGCTCCAGGCAGTGGGCTTTGCGTGAACCCATCCCCCATGGCACCCCTCGCCACTAGATCCTCTGCATTATTCATACAGCCCAATACGGGGTGGGAAGAGAAACAGAATATGGAAAAGGAAGCATCAAGGTTCAAGACCTTCTCAGATCACAAGGAACTTCTGCTTAACCTCCCTTGAAGTGGCGAGCACAGGAATAGAGTAGGTTTTTTTTAAGGAACCGGATCTGAAAGCAGGACTGGAGATCAATGGGGGTTCCCTGGAGGCTTACTGGAGATCACATTCACTGCAAGGTGATTGGTGAATCAATGTGGTTCCCATGGTTCGTTTTGCCATTGTGAGAACTGATCCTTCCTATTGCAAGTGAATTGTCTTATGGTCATGAGTTTCTCTAATGTTCAAATGGAACCACTGTAAGCCATCACCCTGTACAGACTGTGCACATAATGTGCTCTAGAAGGCTAAGAGATCACTCATTTGAATTACTGTATAAGAACACAAATCAATACTGTGCATTCGTGTAACATTTTTCATTTTTTTGCACCTCACTCTCCTGCTTTCCAAAAAGACCAATTCACTGAATATGATAGGTGATGATTAGTGAAAAGCACATACATGTTAAGCCGTTAATCCATAACGCACACGGTGCAATCTAACAATGCTGCACACCCCGGCTCTTAATACAGCACAGCACATAACCTGCTAATTGCATAATTGCCTGATTTGTTTAAACTGACAGTGGTACCCTGGCCCATGACAAGGCCATCATTTGCTCATCCTCATTGTCAGCAATCCGCAAGGTGGTTACCCTACTACACACCCACTACACAACATCCAGCACCACAGTATTAAAGACAGCCATGAATTAAGAATGCATTGCAGCGGTGGAGAGATGAATAAATGCAGCCATTGCTAGATTAATTCTGAGAGACATGGAGGCAGGCAGATAAAATAAACTAACAGCAGAAGCTGTCCACCAGATAAAGTGGGTACCCCCATCGTCTCTCTGCTGTAATTATTGGCTAATAGTCATTAACCTGGCAAACAGAGGTTTAGCTGCATTGTTTAAAGGACTCTGGGATGCATAATGACAGACTAATATGTCATAGCACTAGGGGAGATGGGGGAGGGGTGGATTAATGAGATTTTACTGGAGGGAGTGTACAAGAAGAGGTGGGGCACGCCTGGAAAATATAGGGGGAAGAGGGCCACATTAAGCTAATTGGAAGATGAGTGCCTACTTGTAAAAGTGCTTCTAATGGCATATTTGTTTCTCTCACAGCGTCAGAAGGCTAATGCAGGGGAGTGGAGTTGTGAGACTTACTGTAGTAAGGACTATAGAGGCCTGTGTTTGTCTGCAAACGTGCATCGACACACTTTAAATGCTCATTTTAATATAACGCTTGCAGATGTTTATTAATGATATGGGGCTTATGTAGCATTGAAAATTTCATCTAGAACTTTGCATTACTACTGTAAAGTGATATTTGCAAAACATAGTTGTTAGAAATTAGGTACTGCAGTGGCTTTTAGGAAACTAACTGAAAGGCTTCTTGGCTAAAAAACACAGTAGTACTTTCCACATGTCCTGAACTCTAATCAAGTTTGTCCTCTCACATCCTTCTCTGGACAGTTTTGCAGCATTTTTGAATTTGTGTTGATTCTCTGCTCTAAACCTGACCCCAGCCCAAACGGTTGTTGACTGGCCTCCAAAACTCAATTGACCAGTGAACAAGGAGTGCTTGGATAGGCTCCTCTTAGACAGGGTCCAGTGCATAGCAGAACTGCTGACCTGCTCTGACAGCTGGCTGGCCCTTCCTAACACTAATGGGTTGCAGTTTGGCCTGTGTCATTGTGTTTTGGCTTTTGTTTGACTTCATGAGTGGGGAAGTGAAGGCACAGGGTTGGATGAGCAGAGGATAAAATGAATGTCTAAACCCTGTTTTCCTCAGTCAGTAAGGGTTAGATAACTGCATCTTGTTCTCATTTTGATTATGTAAAAACTTGCAAAACTTCTGTAGTTGTATTTTGTGATATCACTTTATAGCTTGAGACTATTCGCTAACATTTAATAATGGAACTTACATTAAAATTACCTCCTTTTAGGAGGCTTGCAGTTCTAATGAATCTTATTTTGATCTTAAATTGAATATCAAAGTGGGACAGATATGAAACTCATATTAAAATATTTTAAACTGACATAAATGTAATTAAACACGGCCTAAAAGTCCATAAAATGCAAATACTCTTTCTGTGTTTACTGCTTATGAAACAGAGATACAATTCATAAGATTAAAGCACTTAAACTGCATTTAAAAGCTTTCCTGCCTCTAATCAGCATTGGAACTCCAGGATACCTTAGTGTATTTAAATATGTAACACATATTAATCTTTTTTTGTCACAAGAAAATATGAAAAAACTGCTGCACATCTTAGAACTACAATTTCTTAAGAAGTATTCCGGTTGTGGAACTATTTAAAGATTCACTTTCTAATTTGCTTTCATTTTTTGTTTCAATTAAATCAAATGGAAGTACTAATGCCCAGATGGCCAAGCAGTATGAAATAATAGTGTCCAGGCTAGAATTTAAAGTCATACCTCCAGGCTAAAACTCCAGAGCGCACACAGAATGAAAGTGTAAAATGTTTTTTAATGTATATTTAACAACAAATACCCCAGTGACTATTGATGTTTCGTCTCAGAAGAATCTATTTCTCCAGTATATCTGAGGGCATGATGTGAAACCACTCACACTTTTATTTTCTCTGTGTTTCTGCTCTTCTTCCTCTGCGTCTCTCCCATACTATCTCTCTTTTGCTGTCTCTCTTTAAACATTTATCTTCTGTTTTCTCCTTACAGGCCCTTTGTGCTTTGTGATGTTGGTTTTTACAGCTTTTTACTCAACAGAGTTGCCATTTATCTTTTATAGATGCCAGTAGCTAGCAGCGTATAAGAAATGTTACCATTTCAGTGTGACTAATTGTCATCACTTGTGTTACTCCCTCGATGTCGCTTGCGTCTGGTCCCCCAGGAGTGTGTGTGGTAACTGTGCTATTTACTCTGTCTCCCTCTCTTGTCCATTTCCATCTTGTTGACATAAATACCCCATATCAGCTCAGATAAAAACTATAGTGATGAAAATGATATCATTTTGATCCTTTTTATCATCAGTGCTAAGAAGTAGAAAGACAGGTGGGTTCACAGAAGAAGACAAAAGTAGTGGATCAAACTTTCAGTGCCTCAACCTTAGTAGCTAAACCACAAAGTGAATTCTGAAAATGTGCCCATATTCCTCTCCCAGAATCCCTTTCCATCTCTTGATGTTTGACTGTGTGCACATTTGCATGGAGTAAGTTTCTTATTCTTTAGCCGTTAATAGCACATCTCCAAAAGACACTAGCCAAGTAAAGTGCTCTATTTGGAATAATGCCCGATTCCCAGTGAGTAGTTCTGGTATCTTGGGATGGAAACATGTTTCTCATCACTCCAAAGCCTCGAAACAAACAAATGAAAATAGAAATGCTGAGGGTTATAATAGGGTTATAATAAGTCATCTGTTGTTAAAATTAGTTATTTTAGATTCCTGCCCTTTTCATGGGTAGCTACTATCAACTGAAAGTGTATCATCAGTTGACAGTGTACCAAATAAAATGGCTATTGTAAAGTGATTCATTATTAAATTTAAGGTGAAAAGGGGTGTGCATTCTTTAAACCTCATTCACATACTGATATGATTTATATGAAAAGTAGCACATTATACATCCTTTAGATGTCACAAATATTTTGTCATGATAAACATCAGGGCTTCCAAATAAAAAGGACATAACCTCTATTTAGGCATTCTAAACATGAAACATGAGGTTTTCTCTTCTCTCTTTGAATGTCCAGTGCCATTCCCTACATACATGGTGTCCTCCCTTAAGCATTTCACTGCCTTATAGATAATCTAAGAAAAATGCCAGCAAAGCAAGGTACAGTTACTGGCTTATATTAATTATTCTATTATTTCTTTTGGCATTTTTTTCTCTGGCTCACACTGTTTTGTAAATATCCCTAGGTAAGGTTTGTGTACAGAGGGAGTCCCAGCAAGAGTTCACATCTTTCATAAAGCTGTTGTTGTCAGATTAACATCCCTACAATGTTTGAAGTCACACAGACCCGAGATTTGTTTGCTTATGTCTCAATTAAGCTCTCATGTCTGCGTGATTAATGGTTACATTTACAGAGATGCTTTACAGGAAAAATGAATGTGTAAAGAGTGGATGGAAAAGCAGGACAGTGGAAGGGAGGCACGTTCGACAAAGCTTTGTTATTTACTTGGCGCTCCAGGGGCATCTGAATTTTATGAGCAGAAAAGCTCACCCTTACAAACTAACCCCTACTCTGTGTTCTCCTTTGACCATACTGATTATGCACAATCAATAAAGGTTTGTATTTTTGTCTTCTCTCTTGTCTCTTCTGGGGCATCTAGGATGCTGCAGGCAAGGTGCTGGACCGCTGGACCATCATGTCCCGAGAAGAGGAGATCATCACCCTGCAGCAATTCCTGCGCTTTGGTGAGACCAAGTCCATTGTGGAGCTGATGGCCATTCAGGAGAAGGAAGGTCAGGCAGTTACAGTTCCCTCTTCCAAGACAGACTCCGGGATTAGGACATTCATTGAGAGTAACAACAGGACCCGCAGCCCGGGGCTCCTGACACATCTGGAAAACAGCAGCCCATCCAGCATTCACCATTTTGAGAATATCCCCAACAGCTTAGCCTTCCTCCTGCCTTTCCAGTACATTAACCCAGTCTCTGCCCCCATGCTTGGCTTGCCCCCCAATGGCCTCCCTATGGAGCAGTCTGCTCTCAGGCTCCGGGAGCCCAGTCTGCCAAACCAAGGAGAACAGGTGGAAACCAGTGAATCAGAAGTGTCCCTATCACCCTTCCGCACAGGTCAGAGCCCTAGTCGTGGAGCACTGGGAAGCATGAACAACACTGAACCCAAGCAGGAACCCAACAACAGGGCGTCACCCATCTCGCCAACCCCTTCCACCCAGCAGGCTCAACAGCAGCAACAGCAGACACAGCTTCAGCAGCAACAGCAGCAGGGCCAACAGCAGTCTCAAAATCAACCTCAGCAACCGAACAGCTTGAGTGACCACCAGGTCCACCACCACTTTGTAAAGGATGAACAGTCGAAAACCATTACCCATCCTTCCTTTTCCTCCAAAATGCATCGCATGCGTCGCATGGGAGCCACCTCACGGAAGGGTCGTGTGTGTTGCAACTCTTGTGGAAAAACCTTTTATGATAAAGGCACACTTAAGATACATTATAATGCTGTACATCTGAAGATTAAACATCGTTGCACCATTGAAGGTTGCAATATGGTCTTCAGCTCACTACGAAGCCGCAACCGCCACAGTGCCAATCCCAATCCACGGTTGCACATGCCCATGCTGCGCAATAACCGCGACAAGGACCTCATCCGGGCCAATTCAACCCCTGGTACACCTGTCATCTCGAGCACAAAGAATGGTGGCTTTACTCTCACCAGCCCTGGAAGGCCGCCACTGGGCTTCACTACTCCACCAGTAGACCCTATGCTTCAGTCTCCGCTGCAAAGTCCACTGGTATTCCCCTCCCTGAAGTCAGTGCAGCCAGTCCAGCCAGTGCCCCCCTTCTACCGAACATTACTGTCCCCTGCGGACCTCGTCAGTCCTCCTGTGTCACTGCCCACCAGTCCTATCATGCCCTCCACCACCAACAGCACCACCCTGATGGACCAGCAACAGCAGATCCTGGCTGCTGCAGCTGTGGCTTCACACAATAATGTTCATTTGTCAGAGACAGGGCACATGTCCCACCGCTTACCTACACCTAGTGCCAACCAGGACCTCAACACTGGCAGCAGTGACCCCACTCCCAAAAAGAAGCCTCGTAAATCTAGCATGCCAGTTAAGATTGAGAAGGAAGTGATTGACGTAGCAGATGAATTTGAAGACAAAGATGAGGACGACGATGATAATATCCACCATAATCACCACCATCACCAATCGTCTCTCCTGCACAACGTCAAAATTAATGGAAACTGTAACAGCAACAACAATAGTGGTAGTGGTGGCAGAAACCACAGTGGTGGTAGTGGGCAGCAATCCCCTTCCCAGGACGAGATGAGCCCTGGCTTTGCTCTGAGAGGAATGATGAGACAGAGTGAAGATGAATGCCGGGAAGGGACTGGTAGTGACAGCAGAGGTGGAGCCTCTGAGCTCCGATGTATGGACAGCTTTACCTCAGAGGATCAGGACCATGAGAGAGACTTTGAGAATGAGTCTGAAACCTCTGATTCCAAGATGTTCTACCGAGATGAACTGATGGATGTGGAGGAACACCAAAAACACAGCAGGAGGAGTCTGGACAAGGAACAAGACAATGAGGGTAGTGAGGAAGCTCATTTGAGAAAGGAAATGGAAGGAAAAGGTCATTCCTCACCCTCCCATCACCAGCCCCCAATCAAGATCAAGGAAGAACTCAATGATCCAACGTACGACATGTTCTGTATGGGCCAGTATGGCCTATACAATGGAGGAATGGCAGCAGCTGCTGCTGCTGCTGCGAGCATGGCTGCTCTGCATGAGAGCTTCATCTCTTCAATGGGCTATGGTGCCAGCCCACCCAAATTTCCTTCTTCTCAATCACCAGAGGGAGATCCATGTTCCAGTCCTGACCCCAAGATCTGCTATGTTTGTAAGAAGAGCTTCAAGAGCTCCTATAGCATGAAACTACACTACAAGAATGTGCACCTCAAAGAGATGCATGTGTGCACTGTGGCTGGCTGCAATGCCGCTTTCCCTTCCCGGCGGAGCCGAGACAGGTCAGTGCTAGAACTTTGTAATGTAACCATTTTATTCAAATGTAACTGCGACAGTCGCTGGTAGGTTTGCTTCAATTTTTAAACCTATTACAATCATTTAGATAATGGCTAATGCCTACAAAATCTAATATTTTTTGTTTTATAGAGATCTAGCTTTTTAAAATAAAATCTATGTTAAATATAGCCCTATTTTTGTGATAAAAATGCCTTTACAATCCACATTATTAAAATCATGAAACTTTATCTACCACAGTTCATTAGTGCACAACATTTGTCTGGACAGACTATCACTTAACATCTGTTAGCTTACTGAAAACTAAAAAATGATTCAGAGACATCTGCTGTGTCAAATCAAACTTTAGAGAAGTAGGATGCCATGACAAGAAACACACACACACACACACACATTTAAACCAGCCCTTGTACATACCCATCAACCCTCAAGCTGTCGTGTGTTGTTTACCTGCCCTCATCACCTCACCTTGTCAAAGGGAGATGAAGTCGCATATATTAACATAGACAGCAGTTTGTCAAACCACTGCATTTATTAGCGCATTAAGAGGTGAGGCTAGCTATATACACCTGGGCTTGTTAGCACATATCAGTCCCACACACTCACTTTGGAATATATATATATATATATATATATATATATATATATATATATATATATATATATATATATATATATATATATATATATACAGTATATATATATATGCTGTGGCACACCTGGCAGCAGGTTGATGCAACAACAAATGCTGGAGGTACATGGCATCACAGGTGCCCTGGGTTTGGACAGACTAAGAGAAAACAAATATTTGATTATTTTTTTAAAATTCAAACATGCTCAATGATTTTTTTTTCACAACACTAAATATCTAGATACATGGATTATCCATTACACATAACAGTTGTGTGTGAATATTTACTTGTGTTGAAACAAAATCATATTTCCTTGCTATTCATGCAACCAAAGATGGTCACTTGACCAAGTGATTCAGTCTTTGACAGAAAATTGCAAAATATTATCTGCCCCTCAAAGTCACCCAACATTTTAAGTATTACAATACCATATGTCTTCACATACACCGCTGATAAAAAAAAAAATCCTTTACATAACACTTACTAATACTAAATACTTGTTCTTTAATAGGAATAGAACTAAAAAGCAATTCTTTTGCAACACCAATGACAAATGGCACTTAAGGGACAAGTTACTACTTTACTGCAAGTCATCAGCATTTTATCTTATTACACACACACCCACCTCTTCTTCTACCACTACTGTTTTCTTCTGCCAAAGCTCCTTTTCTATCTGTAGCCTTTTAGTACATTTGTGGTTTTGTGGCATCTGTTCTTCGCACTGTTTATTTATTAGCAGCATGTAAATGCAGCAGGTAATTCTGGGACTCCATTAGAATAAACGTGAGGGAAGAGCAGGGGGAGCAGAGCAGGAGACAAGTTAGTGTCCGTGAAGAAGGTGCAACCCTGCTGCTCGGCTGACACAGCTGTGCCGAGAGCAGCAAGATGACAGAAAGTGTTCTTATAGCATGCGATGCCTCAGTGTGGTGTACTGCCACCAGTGAGTGGGTTCGCTCTCTTCTCATGACAAGGCCTTAGGAATAGTAAATGCCTAAGGCAGGACCAGTCTGCTGTGCAACATGTGCATGCACACATTCGTACAAGCACTTTCACACATTCACTCACACACACATACACACTGATGCACACAACAGATAACCAAGAAAAGTATTTGTTCGTGTCTCTTTGTAATTATCCTCTTAATGCTGTTAAAAGGTTAACAGATAAAAAATAATTAACTGAATGATTAGAACACATTTATTGGGGAATTTAACATGAGAAAAGATTTTTTGGTAACTAAGCGTTAAGAGTAAATCAATTCCTGAAACTAGCTCACAAACAGTTATGGGTCAACGGTAATATGCAGATATTGCTCAGATTTTTATTGGTGCTATGATGGATTCCATGAATCAGAATGTTAAATTTCTACAGCTGTCCTATTATTTTTTATTTTTTTTTGGTCCGTTTTGTAATTTAATCCCTTCACACTGAAATCTGCTTTCACAACCCCATAATGGTTCACACAAAACTCTGAACCAAATGTGGCGATAACATAAAGTGAGGGGGGGAAATATCACCAAAAAAGAAAAGGTAAAAAGTTGGGGTGGGGAAGGTGACTTTCACAAATATGCAGCCAGGTGGGTTGCTGCAGACAGACACAGAAAGTTCAAAGATTTGACCATATTGCAGAGAAAAAGGATAACACCTCAAAATGAACTCTTCCGTGTGTGTACTCTATTCCTGTGTCAGCTTGGATGCGTGCATGTGTGTGACAGTTTGACTCCAATGATGAGAAACACCAGCATATAAATGCCATTCAAAGACATAATGTGGCAGAGCATATGGGAGACAGAGATAACTCTGTTGCACGAAGGGACAAGCTTCTACGAAAAATAATTCTTCTTTAAGCCAGCAGTGCACAGTATAGCTCTGGGTGGGTAACACCTAAGCACACTATTGTTTCCATATTTTTCCTGATAGCATATGGGACACATTACTGTGCCACAGGTTCAAACAGGGAACAAGACAACAGAAAGAAGAGTACTGCATAGCTCGAGAAATCCTAGGGCTTTGAGAGGAGTCAATACACAAGCCGTGCTCTCATCAAATCTGTCCCCTGATAATCCTCTAATGGCATAATGTACGTTTGAGTGTAATGGTAGCAATAAAACGAGAATATAATTTAGTTGTTTTCATCAGAGCATTTTCCCTGATAGGATTAAGAAACTACATGTACAAATTTATCTGCATCTGTACAAACAACATTTTGAGTGTTTATCAGTAGCAAATTTGATAAGTCAAACTGTATTATTTTTCCTAATTGGATTTGCAGTGTTGGCAGTCACAATTAATAAGCAGCTCTTTTTAGTGGTTCACCTCAAATATAAAGAATTAATAAAATGTTTATTATTACTTAACAGAGAGGAACAAGAACCATTAAATTAACAGAGTAGATTTAAAAAGAGGAAAGTTAATCATTGGTTATTTATTGTTGTTTTTGCAGCTGATTAATATATGGTAAAGCAACATTATAATATGTAGCCCTTTATTGCTTCCCTTCCCAAACAGCTGTTGACATTAGGACATTAAGCAACAGGAAAGTCCTCTGCATATTGATATATATTGTATATTTATACACTACCGATCAAAAGTTTAGGGTCACTCAGAAATGTCCTTATTTTTGAAAGAAAAGCAGTTTTTTTCAATGAAGATAACATTAACTTAATCAGTCTAGACATTGTTAATGTGGTAAATGACTATTCTAGCTGGAAACGGCTGATTTTTAATGGAATATCTCCATAGAGGTACAGAGGAACATTTCCAGCAACCATCACTCCTGTGTTCTAATGCTACATTGTGTTAGCTAATGGTGTTGAAAGGCTCATTGATGATTAGAAAACCATGTGCAATTATGTGTGTGTGTGTGTATATATATATATATATATATGGTGTGGATTAGTCCACTAACCGACTGAAAAGCCAAAGGCACATAAACATCAGAAGGCCATTTGATCTACAGAGGAAAACAACCAAGAGCCGATGACACTGTTGGAATACTGTAAATGTATTACCAAGGAAAAAGTATCAGTCAGGTCCCCGCACTGCAGAATAAACAGCAGATCTCAAACACATCTAAACATCTGTGCACATGGACGCTGTGCATACTCACGCAGTCATAGAGAAAAGGATAATTTAACGTGCCCTTGAGCGAGCATGTAATGTGTCTGTTTCTGAGTGTAGAACAGAGCAAGATAAGTGTGTGTGCATACTTTTACAGTGGGGCGTTTTCTCCCAGCCTCCTGGCCGCATGCTGCACGGAGGTAAATGATTGCATATTTATTGTGGGGAGTGAGCAGCATTGGCACAAGCGTTGAAGAAGCTGCATGATTAACTGCTGGAAAAGAGCGTACCAGTAATCATCGCCATTATTAGCCTTGTTAATCATAATTTTTAAACTGGTGACAAGCCTTGCTCGTCTTATTTTTATCAGCCTATCCTTTTTTTATTTGTAACCTTCATCCCAACATTTTAACCCGCTCCTTCTATGTCGTCGCAGCGAGCAGGTGACCTCCCTCTTCTACAGTCCCATGGTGCAGCCGTGAGCAGCCCGTGGTCCCTGCATGGGCCACTGCAAACGGAGAGAGTGAAGGTTAATTATGTTGGAGAGTCTCTTTCCTCCTCTCCCCTTCCTCTCGCTGTCTCCCTCCTTTTCCCTCAGTCCCCTCACGGCATGTGGGCCCAGCTCCACTGCTCCACAATCAGCTCGCAGTTTGTCTCTTATAAACAAAGGGCATGCTGCTCATAGAGAGAATATCTTAGCAAAGCCCCTCAACCCACGTTTAAAATATCTGCTGGATGAAAGACAGAAACTTGAAATACTGCATCTCTTCGGTTTATCCCTGACAGTTTATTGTGATTCATTTTGAGGAGAATAAAGGAGATTTTTGTACACACACATTGCCGTCAACAGAATGATAGTTGTAACAGTGCGAGTGATTTCAATTAATTTAAATCATAACTTGTAGATAAAACAATTTTCACATGATATCAAATGCATATTTAATTTCTATTCACTCGTTTGCTCGGGGATCATAAAGTCATCATTGTGCCGTTCAAGAGGCTGAAACAATGCAACAGAGAATACAGTGACAGAGAGTGATAAATGCTACTAAAACTCTTGTCCTCCCACTTACACCCAAAACCTCATAACACACCCCAAATGACAGGAAAGACAAAGAACCGCTGGTGTCAGTTTAATACCACTCAGCCTTCCATCTCATTTACACATTATGAGTCATTTAGACAACATACACACATACGCGCTGACACAAAAGCAAGGGCAAGGGCCATCAGACGAACCTAAAGATGATTAACGCCGATTGGGACGGGCACACTCTCGCTCTGCCTCCTCTGCACAGTCAAAAATGGGCTCTCTGGAGGCCTCCCCCATCTTTCGGGCGAAGATGAGACTGTCAAATTGGTTTGCCAGCCACATTACTGGCCAACAGGGAGGTTCGAAATGGAGGAAGGGGGAACTGAGCAGTTGGGTTTGGGGGAGGAAAGACAGAGCACACTGAAGAGGAGTGATGGAGGTGGAGGCATAGAGGGGAGTGGGAAATGGGGCAGAAAGTCTAAATCTGATAAATGAAGGGAGGAGGGCATTACGTCTGCTGTGCGTGAATTCAGCTGACTTCCTTTGATTATTCAGGGCAACAGGGCACTGCAAACACTGGGGTTAAATACAATATTTGTGAAAATGACTATAAACTGGGCTCTCTTTTTTTCTGTTCAGCTCCTGTAAATAAATCATTTCCTAATGGTTACAAATGATGATGAAATTTATTTTACTTGCATATTTGTATGGATAAAAATAATTGTAGTGGTAACTGTGAATATAAATACTGTGACTTTCTAACAATGTGGTGTGCATTTTACCTATCTAAAGTGGCTATTGTAGCTATTCTGCAGGCTACTTACTGCATGATATTTAACATGTTTGACTCTAATAGATAGTCATGGTTAACTTAGAGCTTATTAGCAGTGAGAAGGTGTTGTTATAGAGATGGAGACATGTTGCAAAGGACCTGCCTACCTGAGCATCATCAACAGCATCCTGAACTTCAGGTTTAACTGAGCAAATACGTGGCACCCCACCCCTTCACATCTCAAGCTTGCCGGTCAGTGATCCTGCAGAAAATGTACCCATTTTCCCAAATATTGATCACTGATTACGGCATATTTCTGACTGTATAGAAACAGTCTGGTCTCTCCCGGCCAAGCATCTACACGTGTATTTGACAGAGAGGGATGCGGCGCTGCAGACGTTGAATCATGACTCCCATATTTTATCCATAAGTTAACTCCATATGGGTGCCATTGTACTATCAAAGGATAAAAAAGAACAAAGGATTTATATAGTCTTTTTGATCGAAGTCTCGCTATATGGAAGTAGTATATTTTCTGTTTTCCGCACACACAAACAGACATAAGAACGTGCAAACACACACATGCAGTGACAGCCACGGCCAATCGATTTGCCACGCTCTCTCTCCACAATGCTGACGATGCTCGAGTGGACGGGCTCCTGGTTGCTTGGTTCACAGAAAAGGGTCCCTCAAATGAATGTATTTTTACCTCTTGCAGGACAATGTCGGATAGGGAAGTAAATAATTAAAGGAAAGGGACCCTTTTTGACTGCATCAACCCTGCCACTGCTGGTAAGCTCTACTATCCATTGTGACTCCATTTTTGCCCGTCCTGCTAAGGATGACCTTTTTTTTCCCTTTTCTTTTTTAAATTTTTGTTTTGTTTCACACACATGTGCCCTCCCTGCATGGAAACCCTTCACATTAAAGGCACTGAGTGTTTGCATATTATTCTCATTTGATTTGCGTGCTGACCTGATATGAGAGGGCAGGCCTTGTGTATGTCATATCTGACTCTGGTCATTGGTTGCTTAAGTTTCCTTTCTGTGTTATGCAGTGTTGTTGTGACAAGTGTACTGTGGGTCCCCCCCTGTCTTAGCCTTAGTTGGCAACTGTGAAATTGGAGCGAAAAGGCATTGAATTTGATTTTCAAGTCCATTTCACTTTGCATCCTTTAGCATGGCTTTGTGTGCTAACTGAAATCCTCACTAATTGTATCCTGGCTTAAGCATGGCACGTGCTACTGAATCTACTTAGTTTCTTTGATCAACTGTAGCACATTGTGTGATACAGTTTGCCTTGTGTTTGGGAAAAATGCCCATCTTAATTCAATCCAGGGCTGCATAAAGACATGTTCATTGAGGTGCTCGATTAAGCCACCTCCAATAGGGAATGAATGCGATAATGCTGTCAGGGCCTAGTGCTAATATGCTATCCAGTTCCCCTCGATTATCACATTACCACAGCTCGAATCAATTGATAAACTCCCATTCAATATGGTGGAGTATTTAATTGAGTCAGAGTCTATTGGATTTGAGGGCTGTGCAGTGCAGACATGCTGACAGTGGTAAACACTAGCAGGATGCTCACTCTCGTTGCTATGTTAGTGCACTTTTTCTGGGGAGAGCTATTGGGTGGATTTTTCTCCATGTGAGTGTTTCTGTACCTGGAGTGATTCTAACAATAATTACACATGTAGTGAGTCTTAGATATTGAATCTTTAAAGCCTGGTACCATTTTCCTGAAGTGAGATAACTTGTCAGTATGAAAAATAAATGATTGTAAGTACAAATACATGTGTTTCTAAAATGCGGCTATCGGCAGCATTCTGATTAACACCTGTCTCCTTACATTAGGCACAGCTCCAACATCAACCTGCACCGCAAACTGCTGACCAAAGAGCTGGACGACATTGTCCTGGACCCCCAACTCACGCCACTGCCCAAGGACCTGCGAGCCGAGATACTGGCCAAGATCTACGCGGGGCACCACATGGGCTTGGACCCTATGGCCGGGATGGGCATCGGAGGCACCAACCTCGGGCCCGTCGGCCTGAACCACAATGCCCATTCCCCCATGAGCAACGAGTATCCCCACCATCCTCTCAACCAACACCTTAAAAACTACCACACCAACGGCTTCTCCCGGGGCCAGCCAGACGACTATATGGTGTTGGACCTGAGCACCACATCCAGTGTCCAATCCAGCAGCAGTGTCCACTCCTCACATGAGTCAGATGAGGGCAGCGATGAAGGCATCCTGTTGGATGACCTGGAGGAGGAGGGAGAGGAGGAGGAGGAGGAGGGCAACAGCGAGGGAGAGGACTACTCCCAGCGTGCCGAGGGGCAGGCTGAGGGGGGACATCGGGATGAGACTGGAGAACTAAAAGGAGGACGAGGTGAGGGGTCAGACCCTTCCTCCTCACCGTTCCTCCTGTCGTCCACTGGGGGCAGTAATGGCAGCAGCAGTGGGATCCTCTGTAACATCTGCCACAAAATGTACAGCAACAAAGGGACCCTGCGTGTGCACTACAAGACTGTGCACCTGCGAGAGCTGCACAAGTGCAAAATCCCCGGCTGCAACATGGTGTTCAGCTCTGTGCGCAGCCGTAACCGACACTCTCAAAACCCCAACCTCCATAAAAACATGCCCTTCTCTACAATAATAGACTAAAGAATGACTTACTACTCTGCCCTCCTGTCAGTCTGCCGCTCCTCCCTTCATTCCTCATTCTTATTCCTCCTCAAATTAGCTTTTAATCCCAGCCCAAGGCCATCAAATACAAGCTAAATGCCTGTATGTCTCCTGCCCATCCTCTGTAAGTCATTGCAAGACATTTCAATCTCCATCTATGAAATTAATTGACTCTAAATACAGTTTATTATTTTGTCCTTTGACTTTTCCTTCTTTGGAAGAACAGGATGACACTCTTCAGGCTGGAGTTTGCTTTATAACAAAACTCCAGTTGTTTCTTTTTTTCATAAGCTCCTCCATCTTTTCCTTTCTAACTTCTCCCCACTTTGTGTTTATGTCCATCTCCAAAGAATTCATTCAAACTCTTATTTGTGACTTTGCCTGCAGAAACGATATTATTGAAAAAAAAAAAGAAAATCTTCTTGTTGTACTTGTGTAATGATAGCTTTTAAATGAACCCCTTACAAAAGCATGACAGCTTCATTTGTAAATAATGTCCCAAGAGGCTTTTGGTGTAAAAGAGTTGTGTTGATGGTTGTTTGCTTCTTTTTTCTCTCTTTATGGTTTTATGTTACAGTCCAGTACAATACTTCCAGCTATAGGCAAGAAAGAGGTAGCATCTTACTAGCTTGACTCATTTTTGTTAGCTTCAAAGACACGTTTTAAACTGAGTCCTAGGGGAAAAAAAAAAAGAATATCATGTGACTTGTTTTATCTACTTGTTAGATATTCAGAGGTTGCCGGCATGCTTTTTTAGGCTCCTACACTGATATCATTCTCTGTATTTCTATTGATTTTTTGTCTGTTATGTTTATGAGCTTTAGTATACCAATTCAGTTTTTGCACTTTGCATCTATACAAGGGGATGTGTAATATTATTATAATGAGGATTTTTTTTTGCAACGGTGCGTTTAGGTGTTGTTTGGGGTCATTGATGGCTACAGCACCAAGGGAAGTGACAGTACCTTCAATAGACTTGTGCCAGTTTCTTTTTGCACGTGCTCAGTTTCAAACAGTTTCACGACAGAAAACATCTCGCCTCCCAGAACAAAACTGAGATCTTCCCCCATTGCTAAACAAAAAGTGTTCAGAAAGTGTCCCCAAAGTGTCATGCTTTAAAACAAACCCAGGTCTGACTAAATATGAACTGCTGTTTCACAAACACAGAAGAGTTAATATTGATGAAGTCCCCCCTCCTCTTTTTGCTTCAGGAGTATTTTGTGTATGTTTGTTCTAATCACAACAACTTCTTCAGAGGTTTAGTCAGTTTAATCTGTCTAAAGCATGCATTTATTTTGTCGAACAAAGTTATCAATGCAAAAACTGGTGTTTGTTGTCACGAAAGGCATCTTAATGAAATATGATCTTCCCACAGAGAAAAAAGATTAAACTAGTCTGTGACCAAAATATAAGTGTTTGCTTGAGAAAAGCTCTTTCAGTGTGACATTGTACTTAAATCAAGCCCCGTTGGATTAATATGATGCACTTGAGTCTTAAAACTTTTGCTGTGATATTTTGCATATTGGTTTCCATTGCTGAGTGTCAGTTTCAAATATACTCTATGAAAAATGTCGCCATTTTTCTGGCTGTTGGTTGCAGCGATTTTTAACATGTCCATAACTGTCTTACGGTACAAATATTTCCAGTAATTGAGCAAAGTAGCCGAGGGAAGGGGTATTTATTAGTGGGTGATGTATCTTCATGGAGTTTTTTTTTTTTTTCCAGTATCAGAATTTTTTTTGTAAAAAGAAAAAAAAATAGAGATTGGTTCTCAGTTTGACTTTTTTCTCAATGTATTAGCAATGCCATGTGTTACTATACAAGGAGATCTTCTCTTACTTGACTGGTGCTACACACAGTGTGGGAAAATATGCAGTGTTATGTGGTGTGCTGTACAGTATTCACAACACCTTACATCCATAACAGTGTTGAGTTCCACTTATTTCACACTTAAGCCATTTTGCAATACAGACATGACCTATTCTATTGAAATATTTCATGTCTTTTTTAAGACTCCACCTATATGACACACGCAGTTTTTAGTTCTCTCTTCTCAGAGATAAAGAGGGCGAGACAGAGCTGAGGCTGATGGAAAGGTTGCGGAGGTGGAAGGCTGACTAGGGAGGAAAGGATGACAGCAACGATCATTAAAAATGTGCTTCTTCTCTGCTACCTGGAGGCGTCCCGCCATTCCAGCTTCTTCTGTCTAATAACTCACTTGTCACTTCGTTCCACTGCCAGACGCCAGGGCTGCTGACAAGACTGTGACACTGACAGAAGGAGAAAAAGAGGGAAAGCGAGTGTGCGCTCTGAACAATTTAATTTGACTCATTCAATTAAGTTGAATTCAGTTCATCTATTCATTTTCTATGTGCGCTTCTTATTCGGCGTCTCTGGTAATTCAGTTCAACTCCTTTTCTCTTACTTCTCTGTTTTTCTCTTTGTCTGTCAGAGTGCAGTCATTTAACAACCGCCTTACCCATTTCTTCAACCCGCCACTCACTTACCACCTCCACACGCCACAGCGCAGATCCTACAGGGACACACACTAATAGTGTATGCTTAAGTTCACTGGACGGCCATGGCATAGGAAAAAGGGATGGGTAATTGCCTGTTTATCCCAAGTGAAGGGAAAATTGAGTACAGGAGCCCCTGCCTTCTCCCAGGAGTGGGTTTCACTGAGGCGCTTGCTGCCTCATTCACTCATTCAATCCCCCCGGCCCTCGCTCTGGCAGAAATAAAAAAGTGCTACTCCAGGAACCCTGCTGACAGCTGTCTCTCTAACACACAATCATGCAAACACACATGCACACAGAGAAGAGTGGCACACACTCAGAGGGATGACAAGGCCTAGATGACTTGTTAACCTCTAGTCATGGAGAAGACAGGGGCAGAGAAAATATTCTCAGCACAGGAAATGAAACTGTTTTTAGTATTAACACGTAGCTGCATCCACTACATAGAAAGCACGCATTCCATTGTAAAAAATGGTGCGAGCTATAATTAAATAAGGAAAGCTCTTATTATTACTACTTTATTCTAAAAATTGTTCAGCAGTTAATGATTTGAGACTTTCTAGCTTAGGAGGCCAGTGATTAAATGAAGAAAATCTATTAAAAAGGTCAACAAGCTCACAGATTGATTTGAACTCTCTAGAATGAAGAGAGCTGCATGTACCAAAAATATCAAAACTTATCTTAATGTAAGTGTGCTCTGGCCAATAACCTCAGTTGCAATGCGAAGTTTTCAGACTTGTTTTTTTTTCCAACCAACACATTCCTTATGTTCTGTTCTTTACTGTCCATTTCTCAAGTAGCAGCTGCAGAGCATGACCTGTCTTGTGTACTTACGTGTTCCAGACAGAAAACTGAATATCATAGAAGAGGTACCCTTAAAACACCTTTCTACTACCTCCCTTCAGGCTCTCTCAGAGTCCTGGTGGTTCTGGTCATGCCAGAAGAGCACAGAGCTGCGAGAGGCTGGAAACATAGCTGAAAAAACATGCAAATGACTGTCCATAACTAGGGAGACAGCCGAGAGAGACGGGAAAAGGGAGGAATGGGGTAAAGGGATTGGGTTTAGAACGCGGTCTGGCCACAGCCTTGCAGCAGTCACTTAACAATGCAGGGGAAAAGAGAGGAACTGAGGCTGAGGAGAGAGTGAGAAAGCAGCAGAGCTAGGACTCCCCAGGACTTATCCCCAGCTTTTTCTTGATTGCCTGTTGGAGAGCGATCGAGCCACCCCTCACATTTCCACCCCTCTCCTCTGGACTCTTTTCTCCTCTGAGAAATGACCACCGATTTTCCCTCTCTTCTGAGCACGCCTCCAGTCTACGTACTCCTTAATTCTCCAGCCATATGGGTCCAGGGGCACTGTGCTACCTAGTGACCGTGCATGTCGCTTAGAGCACCTCACTGGCCCAGACCACTGGAGTGAATCTTAAATATTTGATTAGACCAGCGTCAGCCATCAATTATTCTGCAATCCTGCATAGCACACTGAGGGAGAAAGGGAAGGCAAACGGCTGAAACGCCTGACCTGTTAATCGCTGTCCATTTTGTTCATGTCACAGAGTGAGTGAGTGAGGTGTAAGCAGAGAGGATGAGAGGTGACACTGCATGCAAACTGTCCACTTAATGTAGCTCATGGAACAAAGTGAGGTGAAAATGTTTGATGAGACGTCATTAGAAATATGCAGATAGACGAAAAATACACACACGTGGGTTTGTATAGATGCTTCAGTCACGAGTCTTACGTTCGAAAAAGAATGCCCTCATTAATTTGAACTGGAACCTGTGAAATGTCAATGATCCTGAAAAAAAAAATGCTGTAAATTCATAAAATGTTTTCCATTGTATTTTCAAATATATTTTACAGTCTTAAAGTATAAATAGCTTGAAGAGCTGGTAAATTTAGATTTTTATTTTCACTTGTGTTTTTTGTGTATTCGATGCATTTGTGTCTGTGTCTTAAAAAGCCCGTGTTACGTCACTGGCACTCGACAGCGTTGCATGGCTACATAGTCGCACTGCAAAGAACAAACAGAGCAAAGGAGCTTGCGTCACTTTGGTGTCAAAATGGTGATTTGGAAGCCTCATGAATACTGTATGTTACCTAAAGAGGTATTCCCCATTTGCAGACAGAAGGAAAAAAATGATCCTTTTTAAGAGACTCTTTTTTTCCCCTTTCTTTTTCCCCTTTCTTGTATTTGTTTCTGTATCATAACTGTCTATGGTTTTTGCATAAAATGCATAAGGGTTTTGGGATGTAAATGGAATTTTATTCATATTTTGTCCAAATACCTCTTGTAATTTGTATCAGAATTCTTGTACAATTTTTATATTAAAGATTTATCAGTCACTGGCATTTTTTCATCGTATTTTATTAAGAAGTGAAGGACCGGGATTTCTAAAAAAATTTATATATTTAAGTAGTTTGAATGCCGTTATGTACAAAAATAACAGCACAGACAATGTGTCAATCAAGCCATTTTAACAAGACACTGTGTTTTCAGCAGGTTTTCCTGGGCTCTTTAATTACCCTATGATAAAAATCATTGGGGAAATGGCTATCTTGACCAATTAGTGGACGATTAGATTAATAGAGTTATTAAAAGATGCACTGGCATGAGGAGAAGGTGCTGCTGGTGTTAGCAAATTAGTAAGATGGTCACTGAAGGAGGGAAATAAAGGACATACAGTATCTTTGTCTGATCATGTGCTCAAATTAAATTAAAATGGGACTTATGAAAGGAACTACATACAGGGGAAAAATACATACCGAATGTGCTTCAATTAAGCTTAAAGTTTTCCTGAAATCATCAACAGGAACACAAGAAAAAAAAAGATTTTCCATCCATCATATAGAAGAATATGACCATGAATAAATGTGAGTCAAACATAGAACGATTTAACAACAGAACTACAACTGAAGACAGAAAGTGATGACGCCATTGGACAAATGCAGTGTCATTTTGCAAAAGCAGCCCGTGCTGACATCTTTCGCTGTGACTGGGGCTTAAATTACAAATTGATATGAGCTCCTGCAGGCATGTCATGTTTGCTCTGGTAACCAACAGGAACATAATGCCTCCTCCCTCCCTTTCGTGAAAGTGAAGAAGTGACACACAGGCCCTATTGACCTTGAATTAGACACCAATCCTCTTTGTCACACACCAGTTCTTTGATCCCATCGCTGTTAATAGCTGCACAACACACGCACGGACACACACAAATTTTCGGGATAATACCTCTGTACGATATTGATTATATGCAGAGTTAGAAAAAGATCCTCTCCCATGTTTAACAGACAGCCACACACAACAACGATCTCCCACCAGGGAGGCGATGGGTGCTGTTTGCTACTAGGTTGCCCTCCTCACTACCTTCTGACAGCGGCAGGACATTGATTGGCCTGACAAACTTACTGGCCCTCTGCTGACCTTTGAAAGGCAGAGCTCTTTGCTGTGGGGTGATTCAAACAGACAAACAGATGGAGAGAAAGCCAGGACGAGCTTTGTTGTGTCCGAACCGGAAAGCGTGACACGACTCACATGGCAAAGATGTCCATCAGTCCATTTGTTGGTCTAACTGTAGAAGTTTTCATGATTTGTAATTAAGTTGCCGCTAAATATTGTGCCCCTGTCAATGATGGCTTGGTTCTCTTTTTAAAGTAGAGTTTAAATACTGTATTCTAAGAAACATGTTTCTAAAGCAACCAGGCAAACATTTCAACAGTTTAAAGTACGGTTGACTTACAGTAATAAATCAGATTGGTTATTCAAGCGTTACAAACCAGCGCAGTCCAGTAAACAGAAAAAAAGACAAATCACTTCCTTACATCAAGGTTTCTTATCCACAGGCACACATGAAGGACAAGAAAACAGGACACAGCTCTCTTTTCCAGCCACAAGCATCAGAGAAAACCAAAACAACTGAGGCATGACTTCATGTTAAAAAGGTTATTTCAAAAAATTCAAGTGAAAGTCAACAGTTTTGTCCGCAAATGTCTGCATTTACCACATCCAGTCTCTGGTTTAACACACTGTGCATGTCTCTGGACTGTGGGAGGAAGTCAGAGTTGTCAGAGGGAACCCACTGTAACACAGACAGAACAGAAAAACTCTGTACAATGCGAGGCTGATAGAAGAATGAACTTTTGTTGTGAAATAACCAGGTTGATAGAACCATTTAAGACTGTAAAATAACGATACTCACAATTAAATGTAGACAAATTAAAATTCATGTTATTAGGAAAGAGTGAGATGCTGCCGGTGTCCAAGCAGGTGACAGGCAGAAGACACAAGCCCTGACTAATGTCGGTACAGTGGCTAACTGAAGAAGAGTGTCTCACTATTCATTAAAAGCTTGATAGTGTTTTGTCATGACACAATCTAATGGTTAAAGCTTGGCATAGCATTAAAAAAAATGCAATTTTTCAAAAAAGTCACAGTAACTCAGAGTTTTGTCGTTTGCTTTTTCTTTTACCGAAAATACAAGGTGCAGGCAGAACGCAAAATACTATAGTGATAGATTACATTAATTACATTAAGAATACAAGAAAAGCAATCAGAGAGCACAGTACTCCGCCAAGGCTGTTCATTCCCCCCATATGGCATTGTGTGAAATGCAGCATTGTTTTGTGTTTTTTAGAAATGCAGCATCATTTGTTTATCAGTTACTGATGATCAGAAATCACTGCAACAAAGAATGTGTCCATTTAATATAGATGTACCCACAAACAAAATGGCCTTGTGCTGAGCACAGGCGTGTGTTATGCATGTATACATCATGTACGGATACATGCATCGCCTGACCTATATATGTAGCAGGTGGCGGGAAATGATGACTCTGAAACACCCCCACAATTTAATGAATTGCTCCTTATATCATTTCCAATGGATAAGTCCTGATAAGTCCACAGCGGTCGATTTGTAGTATGACCACAATCATGAGATCATCAGCAGGCAGTTGACATAGTGTTCACTTGTTGTCATAGTTACAGTGGCACCATGATGCTATCTCGCAATGATACAGAAATCTTTAACAAATCCGTGGATCCAGACTATAAGCCGCATCACTGCCAAATTCTAATCACTTGGTCCTTGTGTCATTTCTGACCTTCCCTGGAAATTTCATCCAAATCCGTTATTCCATTTTTGAGTGATGTTGCGAACAGACAGACAAACCAACACCAGTCGTCACATAACTCCACCACGTTCCTTGACAGATTAATAATATAATATAATATAACATGTTTTTTTCAAATTGCAAATTATAGTAGGAGTGAATTTTCAACTCTGCTGTTTAATTTTTGCACAATGAGAAGGAGCCTTATACCATCAGGAGCTACTGAGAGCTGAAATTACCAATGCAGTCATAAAGAACATGACAATGAAGTTAAGTCAAAATGAGTCAATTGTCCATAAAACAAAAATCACAGATTTGCCTCAAGGAGCTTGTCAATCCACACAGCAAATTACACCCACCGTCAAGATGGATAAGAAATAATTTCCCCTTAAAACCAGCTGCAGTTGTTTTGTATTTTTTAAGGAATAGCATTTACAGTCTCAGAACAACTCTCTATGCAAACTCCATATGGTCATATTTTTGATGTTTACATGTCAGTTTAATCTTCTAAAAATGTAGGTACTTATGCACACACTTCAGATACTCACACACCATCCAGCCACTGCCCTGAAAGCAGAAATCAATTTTCATTGAGGACTAACTGATTGTAGTTGCACACTATAATTAGAAAGTAAATTACCAGAATTCAGAAGGTAAGAGTTGAAAAGATTTTATGTGTCACTACAGTGCTGCAAAATTTAAATATCCACATTTAACGTAACAATGAACAGAAACACTTCTTTCAAATTTTCAAAGGTTATGATATATAATTATACTATGAGAGACAGGATGACTCTAAGTGGACACTTCATAGTGAATTGCAGAGGAAATGTGGAATTAAAGGAAATAAAATAGGTGGAGACTCGAATTCTTATAAAAACTCATCTGTGGTAACATGAGCACTGGCTGAAATGGACTGCATACACGTATAAGACTTTTTACTGGGCCTTATTGATTTGGTTCTACACCAGTGAGGCCTGCAATGCTGGCTAATGCTATTGACGAGCCATCAGTCTTGTCCAGAAGTGTGGAGGCATGCAGCTCTTTTTCCAAGACCAACCAAGGAAGGAGAGAGGACGAGGAGTAGAGAAAGAGAGGGGAAAAACATCAATGGACAGTGATGGAGAGTGGGGAGGAGGGCCAAGATGCAAGCACAGCAGACAGACTCAGACCCCTGTCCATGGTTTGGGAACACTAAATTAGAAAAAAGACAAAAGGGATGAGAGAGGGAGAAACTGTAAACAGCCGTATCGATCCAACTAGTGTTGGGCAAATCAAACCATTACAGCCAGATTCTCATGCCCCAGAGTTGAGGGAGATAGTGTGAATATCTACACACTTCCCTAGTGAAGAGAAAAGTTTGCCCCAGCACTCACTGGATGTCTTTGAAAATTGTTGGACTTACTAATGCTTTAGTCTGCTTCACCCGCTAAATAACAAGGTGGAAGTGCAGTGGGACAGGAAGGGGTTAACTCAGAGAGGGTGGAATGGAGGATGAAAAAAGCCCTCTGGCAACCCAGGGACAGAGGGAACGCTGAACTCATCACAAAGCCCTCTCCTGGCGTCCGCCAGCACATAATGACCCCAACAAGACGGGAATCCCTTTTAATTAAAGTGAAGGGAGATCAGTTAAGCAGATGGTTGCCGACAAATATTAGGGGAAATAGAATGTTTAATGGTCTGTGCACTTATCGCAGGCTATTTTCCACACCCAGCCCCAAACTGATAAACAGGACAGGACCTTGTTAATCAACCTTACAACCTTTAAAGCCCAAGATAAGAGAATAATTCGGGATCTTTGTAAATTAGCTTGAGATGTGGCTAAGACTGTAGCCCCTCGCGTGCTCAGGGCCAGACTGTCGAGGAGGGAGAAGAATTTCTATCAGTGTAATAGCCTTGTGCCATGGTGAAGAAGTTTGGGGGGAAAGTACTTTTTTTCCAGGGGATAAAGATATTTTTCCAGCATTTTCCTGAGTTTTTATTCTCCTTGTGGTTTGACCCTCTTGCCACCACCCTGCTGCGCTCTTATCAGTGACACAGGAGAGTCACCCGCCTCCGTGGAAATAATCTAAACAGTGAGGCGGGGAATCGGCAGCCTGAGCCGGTGGCCTGTAAGAGCAGGTTAACGGGTCCTCGCCCCTCTAAGTCAGACACAGGTGGGGGTGGCCTGTGTTTATTTTGCAGATGATGGATGGAAGAGGAAGGGATTATCGACAGCAGTAGCAGCCCTGCAACAACCGCAGCAAACACTATTTTTCTATAAAAAGCCTTAAACAGGAAAAGTTTTTCTTTAGATAGCTTACTTTAACCATTTAAAATTGATGTGACCGAAGGCTCACAACATCAATTTTTTACTCTAATTTCCCCGCAACCTGTTTCGTAAGTTGTTTTTGAAAATGTATTTGTTGGAATTTTGTTTCATCACGATGTGATTTCACGTAGGAAATAAAAAACACATTTGGTATGTATAATTCCTCCAATTTGCTGTCTTGAGTAAGGCTTGCAGTCAATGGCTCATGACCAGCTTCTTCTGATAAAACCGACAAACCAACAACTTTTACTGGCAAGACTCACATGTGCACTATATTAGTGCTCTTTGATATCTTTGGTAATTCTTATTCTACAAAGATATCAAACAACACACTTCAGAGAACTAATTTATCATCGTGCAGTTATTGTAACCTACAAATGTGCTTATTGAATTCATAGGGATAATGACAAAATTACCCATTTAGGTTTTACAAAGGCATCTCTTATTTCTTTCATCAGTGTTTATTTTGTTCATATTAGGTCAATATGTCATGACCACAGTCATGAAAAGATGTAAAATGCAAATCCCAGTGAGCTTAGACTGCTGACAACATATGCTTTCCTCAGTGGCTGTAGATGTGTTTGTCAATGCAAATTTCCCTTACAGTACATTATATATTTTTTTTAATGAAAAACACATTGGCTGAACTGAGATCCACCTCCTCCCACCTCCTCCCACCTTCTTCTTCTTCTTCTCTTAAAATCACGCACAGTAGAACAACTCTATTTAGTCAGCAGTGAGACCATTTCATTTTTTTTTGTACCAGTTCAGCTTTGTTGCCATTTCCTTCCTGGCCTCTTGGAAAAGGGACACCGGATTAAAGGTAATTACATAAAGAAATGCAGACATTTATCAGCGCTTGTGGTTTGGGACCTTAAATGTTCCTGCTGACAATTTTCCCTTATAGTAGGCCACTGTGGAGCTGGCAGGTTCTGTTCAGAGCCCCAACGCTGGGCTTGAAGGCTCAGAGTGCTGCCATATGTTGGACCTCAGTAGTGCCAGCAGCAAATGTGCTGAACAATGCGACTCAAGCCATGAACTCCGTGCCTTGGCAGAGGGTGTGAGCATAGGCTACTTGCATGAGTGGAGAAGTATGCAGTTAACAAAAAAAAACAGGATTGTGTACGTAGAGTTAGTGTATCCACAATTATGTCTACCTGTCTGGTGTCAGATTAAGAACACATCCGTCCATCTCCTCAACACACACATGCGTACACATGCATACTCATATTGGTCTGAATATCCATGGAGAACATCCCAGATTGCAATGGGTCACACCTGGTTATGCTTCTTCCCTGTCTCCCCTCTCACTCTACTCCCCGGTTCCCACACCGGAGGCATCTGGAACCTATTGGCAGCAGAGTCACACCGAGCCATAAAGCCCTCAAAGGCTCACAAACGCTCTAGGGGTAGAACGTCAAACAATGTTGGCCCAACAAGCTGCCAACAGATACAATGCATCTTGAACCTGAACAAACCCCACTGCTCATTTTTTATCCTCTCCGTCTCTCTCTGTATGTCTCTCTAAACTATTCCACTCTTTCTCTCTCTCTCACAAACACCACCTGGGAATGAGTCTCGGAAGAATTTTACATTTTTACCCCTAAATGGAATTGGTACTGATGCTAAGGAGCTAAATGCGGCTCCGGCGACTGAGACCGTGGAGAAACAGACACTGATGAGGCCAGAAGCTTGCTGTCAAAATAGCTTGTAACAGAAACACAGCACTCCTGTTATTCAAATCTCTCACTGGCTGAGTTTATTTAAGTTTTAATCAAGAAGTCCTGAACAGTCACAACTCTCCAACGACACTGCCACCAAAGGGTTAAAGGCAGCTTATGCCACCCAGCAGATAATGTGTTCGGGTCCTGGATAGGATCTCTTAAATGCAAGTGAGACCCATTGTCACACAGCCACCCTTTTAGACATGAGACGAGTGGGGGTGGGGGTCATTCTGTCACAGCCTTGTAATGCTCTTATCGATTCTCCATATCTGTTACGGAGCCTTGGAAGCACGTCCCAAATTCGATATGCTTTTAATAGGGGCCAAGTTCTCCAAACAACACAGTACCGATCAAAATGGAAAAAAATAACTAGAAAGATGACAGCAGCAAGAACAAAGCTTTTGCAATTGAGCAATTAAATAAAACTGAAGTATGTTACGTGTAGTTTGTCTGGCAGTTCCCTTACACGCATTATATATTGCCTTCTGTCTCCCAGCCATTTCTCCCCTTTTTGATTTCTGTGGCATAAAAAATGTTGGCCTGTGTTTGAGCACAAAAATCTGTGTTGGAGCTATTTCAAACCAGCATTTTATTGTTAACAAATGCTGCCTTTGATACTGGCTGCAATAGGCGATACTTCACTGTTTGTTTGTGCTGGAGGTGAAAATGAGTTGCTAACATTTGGAAGGGAAGGCTTGTGAAATATAACGCAGCAACACACACACACACAAACACATACACACACACGCAAAATGGCAATCTTTAATGTCGTGCAGGCGAAATGTTTTTCCACTCATTAGAGGGACTTTGAAGTGTGTCTGAAACCTTAGCTTGGGAAATCTGACAGAGACAAGACTGTGGTACGCACTTTGTTCTCCAAGAACACCGCGATTCAAGGTAACATATCCACATCCTATTAGTTCGTGGTAAACTTACCAATTGGATGCAGACTGACTGTGGTATTAAGCAGGGCAGAATTCGATAATGTTGCCCATAGTATAAAATACAGTAGGTTTACATGGGGAGATAAATACAGCTCTGTCAAATATAATTTGTGCTTTGCTGGGCTCAAGTCCTAAGGACTCCAGTGAGGGGTGGTGCAAAGTCTTACCTCTTCACTGTCAGACCCCAGGGTGCTGTCTAAATTAACTGGGACGAGTGGATTGTTACAGGGATGACCCTTTCCCTATTCACCCGGTTCCTCCTCCACACACACACACGCAAACTCACACTTCATCACACATACACACTCCGAACGTCAACCGCTAAGCCTCAATAAATCTGATAAGCCACCCTGGTGGCTTCTGTGGCCAATCCGCGCAGAGAACAACATGGCCGGTATCAGGCAGCTGCAAATCCCTCGTCAAGCGGGACTTCAAAGTGCTCTGAAGGGCCACGCTCGCACCCCTGAAAACTGGCCAGTCTCTCAGCTCTCTCTTACCCTACCCCCTACCCCCATGCCTGGGTGATGTCATTATTGAAGTCTTTGGCGCGCTATCCGAGGAGTAAGTTACCATTGACAGGTTCAGAGCTTGGCTGGCTCACCCATGAGGATTCATGACTTTGAAGCTATTGGCCTTAAGCTGCAAATTATTCTTTTCAGGCTCTCTCAGCGCTACCTACAGCTTTAATCCACACCCTCCTTTTCCTCAGTACACTAGAGCTTCACCAGACAGCACCCACCTGCACAGAACCCAGTGGCCTGCCTGCCTGCCTGCACACACACAAATTATAGATAGAAGTATGCAGACACACCGAAGAGGAGAGAGAGAGCGAATGCAAACACATGCTCACTGACTTTCCTAGATACCTGGCAACACATACTTTATTGAATAGCCTCATTGACCCCCTCCTCAGTACAGTAAAGTTAATAACACCAGCAGGGCAGAACAGTACCAGGCTCCAGCAGCACCAGCAAAGATCCTCTTAGCCCCAGCCCATCCATTCCTCACTCCCTTCATCAGCACTTAGTGGACATCTGTGCAGTGCCAGCCCTCTCCATATGCCATGGCAGTGAGAAGACAAACGACCGTGTCAGTGCAGTGGCTCGCCTGTATGTCTGATGCCACACAGGGGTGCAGGGTGGGTGTGGTGAGGGACAGAGACAGGAAAGAGGCCAGAGCCAGTTAGGAATGGGCTGGGTGTGCAAAGCTGCCAGCAAGGGGCAATAAGTTATCTAAACTGTAGACACATGGAATACTGAAACTAAGCAATAAGTTAATAAGGCTAACAAGGCCTTTGTGGAAAAAAAATCCTACTGACATGACTCTTTAACTACGCACATTATATTACGAGGTGAGTGAGTTCTACCTGCTGATCAGTGTTTTCATATGATGCAAGGAATAATTAAAATGGTCGCTGTTTTGATGTTTAGGTGACACGACTGTGATTTTCGGGAGAACGTATTAAAGTATTGTAATGCTCTTAAATCCATACATTTACTACACACTACCATTCAAAAGTCTGGAGTCACTTAGAAATGTCCTTATTTTTGAAAGAAAAGCAGCTTTTTCAATGAAGATAACATGAAATGGATCAGAAATACAGTCCAGACATTGTTAATGTTTTAAATGACTATTCAAGCTGGAAACGGCTGATTTTTAATGGAATATCTCCATAGAGGTACAGAGGAACATTTCCAGCAACCATCACTCCTGTGTTCTAATTCTACATTGTGTTAGCTAATGGTGTTGAAAGGCTAATTGATGATCAGAAAACCCTTGTTCAATTATGTTAGCATATGAATAAAAGTGTGTGTTCATGGAAAACATGAACATGTCTGGGTGACCCCAAGCTTTTGAACGGTAGTATAAGTCGGCACAGACTTTCACCAAGGAGACCAGGCGTCACGTAATGTGTAAGACTGTTATTCTTAGACTTAAAAGTGTGAGTTTTCATGGAAAACATCAAATTGTCTGGGTGACCCCAAACTTTTCAATGGTAGTGCACCTGAATGACGATCAACTCTACACCGGTGAGCCGAAACGTTAAAACCACCGTCCAAATATTGTCTCGGTTCACCTTTTGAACTCATAGTCATGCTCTTCAAACCATTTCTGAAGGGTTTTTGCAGTGCATGTGCTAGAGGGCATTATATTGCTAATAGGCCGCTGCTATTCAGGAAACGCTGTTGCCATTAAGGCATTTACTATGTAACATCCATCTACAATGTAACATCCACATGAATGCGAGGGGAATTCAAGGTTTCCCAGAAGAACATTTCTCAGAACATCACACTGCGTCTGCCAGCTTATAGTGCTTCCTGCTGCCATGTCTTCCGCAGGTAAATATCACAAATGTAGCCGGCTATCCACGATGCAAAAGAAAACATTATTCATCAGACTAAGCCTCCTTTTAACATTTATCTAAGGTCCAGTTTTGATTCTCCTGTGCCCACTGTAGGCACTTTCTGCGTAGACAGTGGTCAGCATGGTTACTCTGACCAGTCTGTGACCATACAGCCCTATGCAGACGAAGCAGCGATGCACAGTGTGCTCTGACACCTTTCTGTCAAACTGCATTGAGGTTTTCGGCAATTTGTGCTGCAGTAGCTCTTCATGGGATCACACGTGGGACAACCTTTACCCTCCATATGCAGTCAGTAAGTCTTGGGCATACACAACCCTTTATAACAAGGGAACAAGATCTCACAAGATCTGTCGTTTTGGAGATGTTCTGGCCCAGTGATCTAGCCATCACAATTTGGCCCTTGTCAAAGCTGCTCACATCCTCATACTGCCCATTTTTTCCCGTTCCATATACATCAGCTTCAAGAACTGACTGTTCACTTGCTGCTTTATATATTCTATTCCCTGCGTGGTGTCATTGAAATAAGGTAATCAAGGTTATTCACAAAATCCAGCAGTGGTGTAAATGTGGTGGCTGTTTGTTTACCATTAAAATTACATTTAAACCAAAATGTTACATTTTGGTTACACACACACAGAGATTTAGAAAGAAGCTTTCTTCCAAATGGTAATATGGAACTGACAACACTAAATTGCATTTCTTTAACAAAAGATATACAGCACTCACTGGTCGGCATACTTTTACAATAAATCAGCAAAGTTGTCTGAATGATTTCATAGTGAAAAGAGCAATCGACATTCTTTCCACTGCTAAATGAACGTGATGAAATGAATGCGACTCAAAGGTGACTACAATAACTCAGGAACACACACAGTTAGGCTTGTCATACTTGAAACCCAAGACATGAGTTTCAAGTGTAACGCTATGACTCATATCACCCTCATGCTCCAAAAACAAAAATCTGTGTCCAGTCCAGGCTGAAGAGAGAAGGATAGGAGGTGGGGGAATGAGAGATGAGAGAAGGTGTGTGTGGAAAAGTAGGGGAGGAATATCAGTATTCCCTTGGTAAAGGGTTCTGGCGAAGGAACTGAGAGGTGTTTTGGCTTGTGTTGCATTCAGGGAGAGTGCAGTGTCTCCCAGAAGGAGGCTATAAAAAGACAAAAGAGGCAGGAGGCCATGTGGAGAGACTGTTTAAAGGGAGCAAAAACCCACTTCATAATTCCACCAATGCCACCAACACCACCACCACTGGGGGGAAAAAAGAAACACACTGAGATCACATAATCTCTGCATTCATACTAATACAGTAGACTAGTTGAAATTCAAGCTTGAGCTCCATAAGGCCAAGTTGGTTTGTCCAAGAATGAAACACAGCATTACATCAAGAACATAACACTGACAGCCGCAATATATAACTGACAGATAACCACTAATGTATTGTGTAGATGGAGAGTTTTAGGCAAGCAGCATAAAACATATGAACACAGTTCTAACTGAGGAGGCAAAATTGCCAACAATATACGTAAAAAATAAAAATGGAGATCAGTATCTCAAAGGGAGAACTGGACAAGTGACTGCACGCAATGGTCTCAGGAGTCATCGAGGCTTATACATGATCACATGCAAAAAGCGAAACAAGCCCTCAGGGGTAAAGTCACAACTGACAGTTCGATGGACATATGCACAAATATACAAAAACAAATCCACACGCAACACATGGCGGTTTTACAGAAGGAGTTTTGAGCATGCTCTACTCCTGCCTGCCCACAAATATCTGAGCCATGAGGTAAAGCTGGCCATCCTTTGTGAACAACAGGCATGAAATGTAAGTCTGAATTTCTGATGCAATACAAATCAAAATCAAATGAATCCAAAACCCTCCTCTGCTTTGGTTTTACTCCTGTCTTGGCCACCGTGGCCAACATGGTCAGTCAAAACATGGAAGATTGATTTCAGTGGGGGGGGGACATGTGAGAAACAAAGAGGAGAAAAGAGGACAAAGAAAAAAAGGGGGATGTGCCACATCCAATTCCGAATATTTACGTGTAAAATGTGTTCTGCAGTTCTTTCCCCTTGCAGGTCCATGGGAATGCAATGCACTGGCCCTTTGCCTGAGTAAATGTGTTCCCTATGTGTGGGCTCTCGATCCCTCTGTGTTGTCTTCACCAGAAAGCAAGGTGCAAGAGAAAGGTGCCTCTGGTTAAAAGGCTTTTTTTTCTCCCCTCGCTTACACATATGGTAGGGGAGAAAGAAAGAGAGGGAGGCAGAGATGGGGTGGGGCAAAACAGAAAAGCCATGGCTCTGTGGTTGAACCTGAGTGTGGGAGGTCCAGAAATCCCCCCTCCCCACCTCCACCACCACTACTATTAAATACCTTTGGAACATCCCGACTGGCTTTTAAACAGAGCTGCAGAGGGTAACTGGTGGATATGGAGGAAACTAAGCATGCCCAGAAGGGGGGGATGTTGTGAATCGCTGGGTGTCCATGACCTGGCGCTGCTCTAGCCCTCCAGCTCATTGTTGTAGGCCCAAGAAATCCTTTATAAGCCCATTACAGAGTGAATTTTACCAATCAAATCGGAGTGTCTAGTACTAACAAATGCTAGTACTGGATTTTATTGCTGCTTGAGCCCTCGCGGTGAGAGCCTTATGGACTATGTGGTCAAGCTGTTAGCCATTACATTGACAGGCATGCACACGTTTCTACATCTGGCCCAGTGCAGCTCTAACACACCAAGCCAATTACATGTTGTTGTTCTTTTTGACATATAATGTTTTTTGTAATCAGATAATTGCTCAACCCTTCAAAATCCCCCTGAACTGCCTTTTTCCTCTCTGTGCTTGTGTGTTGCTGCTGAAATGTGCCAAAACTTGTTTCATCAAACCCTGTTATGAAAAAGGGAAGGAGTTTTCTTTTTTTTTTTTAATATGTCTGTATATAAGTGTGCTGTTGTATTTAGGCAACATGTCTTTCAGGACAGTATGAAGACTTTGTAAGTACTAGAAGTAAATGGATGAGAGATAGGAAAAAAATTACTGCAAACCCACAAATCAAAATTTTACACAGACCCACTTTCAAAAGTGTGCACACATGCAGAGGAGATTTCCTGAAACACATTCCCCATGACAAGAATCTGTCAGTTTCTAAACACTTGCATGTGAAAATGGCCACAAAGTATGTTGAATGTGTCAAAACCTTGATGAAGGGAGGAGATCTCCTGATTGAGTCATGTGGCTGCATATTATCCCTGAAATCAACCAGCATATGCTCTGCATTCACATCTGCCCGGAACACTCTAATCTACTGCACACCACATCTCTGCCATTTAGCCTAAAATACTTTACACCCTCTTAAGGACATAAACATTATGGTTGGAAGACGTATAAATGAAACGTAATCCAATGGTCAGGGTGAAACTATGACTTGCCTTTAACAACGGACTGTCTGAAACATTATGCATTTATGGGGACTATTTGCAGAAACCTCAGGAATCTACACCTCTATGATTTCGATGTAGTCATGCCGTATCTATGTGGACGATGCAGAAATAAAATGTAGAAATACAGAATTTTGTCTAAAAATGTACACAACAGCAAAACTACAGATCCCTGTGTATTATATATGCATATCTTCTGCTTTATATTAGTCCTCTCATTAGGAGCAATTGCCATCTGCACATAAAGCTACCCAGTGACTGGGATAATTGTGCAGCTAATTGTCATGTGGTGTCTGCCGTTTGCCAAGAATAGACAGTGCCATGTGGCCTGGTGTCTTGGGGTTTGTTTCTGGCCTTGATAACTTGATAGGAGAGATGGGAGGGCATTGGTCTCCCAGAATTGAATTAAACAGTAAATACTGTTTGTGTTTTTGTCGCGATTTCCTGTTTGTTAGTAGTCCCATTAGGGATTTATCTTGAAGCGTTTTCTCTCGCACACACCCTACCGGTCTTTGCACTCCCTCACTCACTCTGTTACATATACACACACACACAGGAAAGACACACTGTCTACTTTATGCTCTACAGATGAAACCTATTAGCGAATGCATGGCAAGGGACACTGAGGGAGGGGCAAAAAAGCCCTCCTCAGTTCCAACGACATCAGCATTTTTTCGCAAATTTGCAATTAGTCTTAAGGGCCAGTGTAAATTAGGTCTCCTGACAAATGCGCTATCGGGACAGGACATGAAGTTTCAATAAATCTGAGAGGCTGCTCAGGGCATTGGTGTCCTCGTACTGTACAGCATCAAGAGAGACTCCCAACACACGGGAGGGAGCTATCCATGGAACAAGCCCAGAGAGGAGCGCCCACCACAGGGATTCACACTCCTGAGCTCCAGCCTCTCCCCACTCAAAGCTCCACAGAAAAGTATTTCATGACGGAGATGTGAGAAGGGGGATGGGTCTCTAAAGCCCCAATAAGGAGTCTTTAATGTGGGTAAACTAGCACCGGTGTCTGTGTCTACACTCACAACTTCATAGATGAGACCACTTTACGCCAAGACACTGAGAATGAGAGTGCCGTGGTCCCATTCAGGGGAGTCTAGAGTTGCGTCTCATCAGTGTTTAAACATATTAGAGCGGGGCCTGTGCTGTTGCTGATTTGATCTGCTGCCTCAGTGGAAAGACGTTAAATATAAGGTTTTACTTTTTAAAGACTTTGCAATTGTCTCTGCATGGTTATTGATGATGCATCAACTTACACATTTGGCCATTGCACTGGAGGGCTTCTGGACAAGTATGACAGTTAATGGAGTTGGCTGAGTAAGCTTGAGCAAGGATCAGGTTCAAATGGATTCCTAGTTACTGTCCATTTAATCCAATTCGACAAAATAACACGCCACAATAAAGTGCTGCTTAAAGTCGAGAAATGCGTTTAAAGGAGAGGCAAACTGATGACAAAGCGAGGGAATGTAGGATAGGACTGTGAATAGCATTAAAGCCCCATTTGTCTGCATTACCTGTGTGGAAGGGAGCTGAAAGTTCCACGAGAAGGAACAGTGATGGGAGAAAACAATAATGTGGTGGCAGGAGGGACTGCTTACTAGGTTACACGCAGATGTAGCCCAAGATTGAATTGCCAACAATTGGGATACTTGGAAATATACAGTTTGAGACATCTGCCTCATGTTACAGCGTGATGCGTACAGTATCACATTATGTGACCATGTACTGGCTATTTGATCAGTTTCATGGTGCTGGATTAGATGTTGCAGCAGTGCCTCAAGCATTTGGGCAACTGGAAAAAACCATACTAATGGTTTTGCCAAACATTTTCAGTAACACCATATCCAACTCTCTCCGCCAAATACAGCAATAATTAAGCCTGTATTTCATTTTAATCAATTCACTTGAATTTGCGAGATTTGAGTTGATTTCAGTTAATCTGAACTCTTACCGTTTCATCTCCCAATTGCACACTTAAATAACTTCCAATCACTTGCCCTTGCCCTATACACTTTGGATCTTTTTCCACATTTCCTTGGAGGATTGCTCATGTGAAGTGCGATACCAAACCGGTTTTTGGGTAGTGGAGTGGGAAATATTAAATCGTCCAAACAGCTTCTTTAAAAAACTGTTCTTGATCAGGCACATAGCTCTTCCGGTCCAGTATTGGGTTAAGAAATTTTACCATCTACTGATGTTGCTCATGAGTGATGGAATAGTGGAGCGTGAGACGAGGCAAATTGGTGCAGCATAAGCAAGCTGAGATGGAAGGCAAAGCTCTTGATTTACCAGTCGGTCTACATTCATACCCTTACCTATAGTTATGAGCTTTTGGGTTGTGACTTAAAACACAAGATTGTGAATACAACTGGGCAAAATGAGTTTCCTCCTTAGGGTGGCTGGGTCCGGACATTGGAAGTAGAGCCGCTGCTTCTTCACATCGAAAGGAAGTAGCTGAGGTGGTCTGACGCTGCATTAAGATGCCTCCTGGGAATCTTCCTTTGGAGATTTTCTGTCCATCCCTAACTGGGAGGACACCCCAGGGCATACCAAATTACACTTCTCATCTGGCCTGGGAACGTCCTGGGATCACAAAGTAGGAGGTGAAAAATGGTGCTGAGGAGAAGGACATATGAAATTTCCTGCTTGGCCTGCTGCCACTACAACTTGAAAATGGATGGACAATTGAATGGATGGATATCACCCTTCAACCTATTTTCTCCATGCTGCCTTTTCATTGTATAAAACCCTTCAATACAGACCTAAACTTTCGCTAACATGTTACTGATCTATTTATGTCAGCGTCAGAGGTAAATCATGCAAAAAGTGCCCTCCAATGTTGAAGATAGTCTAAAAGAAAGTCCAAAGTTTTTGTGAAGATTCGGTCAAGATACCTTATGCCATGGCTTATCTCAGCCAACTACACAAGGATAATAAGCACTTCAACATGACAAAGTGTGACCAAGCAGCAGCAGATTCAAATACAGCAAGAGCAGAATTGGGACAGGTTAAGATTGGTATCTAAACAAAGGGAGGCAGCAAGGGAGGCAGGTAATGGGAAGAGAGGAAGCACAGGGACAATATGTTGAATCAAAGATAAGTGTGTTCTTCCTCTCCAGAGAAAACTATCTGCAGCCCTGGCTTCTTGGCTGCTGCTGCTGAGCCGGTTGTGTTTTGCAGCCACTATTGACACAAAGTAAAGCTGATAATTAAATTACATGTGTTGTGTCAGTCCTGAGATAGTCTGAATCATTAGCACATGTACAGTGAGAAAGGAGGAAGTGGTGAGAGACAGCGTGCATGCTCAGATCCAGCTGAAGTTTTCCATGTTTCTATCGTTGAATACGTAATAACACTTAACAACAAACAAACCGTTAATGATGCTGGTGTATAAAGCAAAGGAAGCCTGTGATTCCAGTAAACCTGGCCACCGATTCACTGACATACTTTCTGGACACGGTCCCACACATCATTTTCATGAGGGAGAAATAAAAGAGGGAAGGGAAAAACATCAAGAGTTTTCCAGTTTGGCGTCTGCCCATCCATTATAACTATAAAGGCTTTCACACAATTCCTTTGATGCGCATCACTGATACATGCTTCGGGGGCTTGTACTGCTTGCATGGGAACAGTCTATCTAAGTGACAGCTCCACAAGCTCTCTCCAAACACACACATAACTACACACATGCACACACATATACAGTGAGCAGGGCAGCTGGTCAAAACCATTACATCTTGATTGGTGTGGAGATAGAAACATGTTTCCAGAGAGCAAATGTCTCTGGTGGATCTGTATGATGCCTTGTCCCCTTAACTTATAAAAGACATTTAAATGCAACTAACAGTGCATTTCTGCAACACATTAACCTGCAGTTTAGGGATAAAATCTCTCTCTATCTCCCTCTCTGACTCTGGACTCCCCAGTCCAGTCCCTGTCCTAATTGAGTCAGTGCTCCTCTGCAGCTTGGACCTTATCGTATCACGCTTTCTAATTGACCTGCACTGCTTCATAAGACAATGCACCAGGAGCTTGACAAAAGTTATTAATTTTCACTTTGTCCAAGGCTCTGTCCCAATTAGGTCCCCTGGCTGGGGCCGACAGGGCGGCTAACGTGATTACAGGACAAGCTTATTAGTCTGCAGCAGCATTGAGGAGCAGGAGGAAGACCCTAAATGAGAACACACAACATAGTGGGTGATTACTAGAAGTCAGCAGCACACTGGGACTGTTCATGTCTGACCTAATATACACATACAAACTCACCATATCGGCGATGTTGAATTTATATATTTTTTAAATTAAAAATGTAAAAAAAAAAAAAAAAAAAATGACTGAGAATCCAATGTATTTTTTAAAGTTCATAATGTGAATTTAAAGCTTAAATCTTTCATAAAGCTACATTGGTTTAAACTAGGGCTGATGCACACACTCCAACCCATTAGGTGGCAGTAATCCACCTAAAGTCTGTTTTCCAGCCACAAAGAAGATGCACAGGATACATTGAGTGATGTCAGCGCACAAGAAAGTACGGTAAACAGCGATGGAAGATGACACTGCATTGAGTTTGTTGGATGGAAAGGTTTCTTTTAAAGAACTTCCCGATGTCAGCTTGGATAAATGGGTGGTTGTGTGCAAACTGCATAACAAAGAGTTTTCTTATCACCACAACACTTCAAGCTGACGGTATCACCTCGATGCTAAACAGGTTGCTGTTAGCACCAGCTAGACAGTCCTGGTACAGGCAAACATTGTAGCCATCACACAATAGACCACTGTTCTAGACACTGAAAGTGCTTGAGTTTACAAAAAGTCTTAAAATGTTGAATATAATCGCTACAATTGCACATTGAGTTTGAAGTAATCTGCAGTAGACAGATGAAAAATGAACATATAAATATAAATTAAACATCAACATTTTTGTTGTTTAAGTTCACATATATGTCTATTCATTGATTCAGTCGTCAAATATAATTAATTTGAATTGGAAAAACTTTGCTTATTGTGTCAAATATGGCTATTTGACAAAAATGTGATTATTCGTGATTAATTAATTACAAAGACTCTAATTAATTAGATGAATTTTTTAAATCGCATCCCACCACTAGTTTAAACACATCACAGATTTACTGTAATTCATGTTCTTTGGTCTAATGTGTCATTTCCAAAAGGTATGCAGCTGCAGCTGAGAACTGGGAGGCATTAAGGGTGTAGTCACAGTGAGTCTGAGGGTTGGTTAAGAAGAAACCATGCGAGTGAAGAGTGCTCAGTGAAAGTTCACCAGATGCCAGGAGCAATGGCATCACTCCAGTCCTGACTCCCAGCCAAGTCATTCTCAACTGGGAAGCAAGTGGACAAGCTTTAAGGGAACCAGTCGGACCCAATTACATATAATTGCCTCAAGTCCATCACAGTTTGGTGTGAAGCCTTTACTTTTGTTTTCTTCACCTTGTGCGATGCATTCGCACAGCCTACTGTTATTCAGAGGATCATAAAAACACAAAGTTACAAAGTAAGAATATAGATTCTGTGGAAACGCTGCAAATTCAATAAAACTGAACAAAATGGTGGCCCTTGCTGTTCTGCAAATCTGAGGGCGCACAATAAAAGAGCAGTTGTCAACATCAAGCATTTCGGCAAATTTTGGTTGCTCAACTTCCTGAAAAGTAGCTGATGATACTTCCAAAGAAAGCCACAGCAGCATGTATTCCGAACCCCCTTTCAAGTTTAGTTACAGTGCTGTCATGTTCAATCAAACAGAGTTCCGAGGATTAAGATGGGAGAGATTTGAAGCCAGCTTGTTGAAAAGAAAAAAAGAGTGATTCTTTAGATGGCGACTTCAATAGCCCTGAGTGCAAAATTACTACCGCACTACCATGCCCGTGGGGGCCGTTTTAATGACAGCTCACAAAGATTGGCTTCACACTGCACGATTAAGGTTACCCTTCATGATCAGAGGCAGAGCAATACAAACAGTTAGTCCAGGAAAACAAGTGAGAGGTTTGACACAAAGACACCTGCCCACTCAGCAACTCCTCGTACAGTTTCAGCCATGGGGCCTCGCCTGTAGCTACCTGGCTAACAAGTCCATAGTCCTGTGGATGAGAGGAGAGTGACAGCAGCCTGGCAAGCTACCTCTCTCTGATTAATATTTCATCTTGGAACTTTGGCCCCAAGATGCATCATACTTGTCTGAGTCTTAGATGACTTTGTGCTGAGACTACAAAACTAGGGACTTCAACCCTATTTAAAACCTCTCATGTAACTTTTAGGTTGTTTTGCCAGCATGTCAAACGTTTTCACAGACAAAATAAGTGCTATAGTTGCTGTTTATAGTGTAACACTGTGTAAAAAATATTTTTTAAACACAAGAACATAACAACACCGTGGAGAAGTAGAATAAAAATAGAGACCGGTTTAAAATTGTCTGGAAATTTACACAAAAAGGAAATTGAAGTGTCTGGAAAATTATTGTTGCTTTCTGTTTTTTGCTCATGCATCATTGGTGGTTTACTGGCAGAACTCTGGAGGTAAATATTTCTCTTATCAGATTTTCTTGCCAAGCGTGCCTGGCTTATAGCACATTTTATCATACCCACGTACAGAACAACATAATGAGGCTCTAAAATGAAGGCAAAACTTCATTTCCATTTTGTGGCAAAACATATTTGAAAAAAAAAGTCCTGTTCAGGGACTGAGTGGTGAGCACTGTGTCTCTGTTTAGCGTCCCAGCCCAACTAAAATGTAATACAATTAAAAGCAAGATCAAAAATCCTGGCACATTTGTGGGCTCTGCAGAGCATATGCCATCACCTGGTCATCTCTCATTGCGTTTCTTGTTCTGAGACATGAAACAAGCCTCGGAGAAGTCTCGAGCATTTTCTGCCCAAATGGTTTATTAAAATATTTACCCACGCTGTTCTGTCACTTGGAGAAAATGAGAAGACGAGGATGCACAATCAATAAGCAGCAAAGGCAAAGTCCAATTATGTAAAAGTGTAAATTATAGATTTGGTGTGATGCCAAGGACACTCTATTGCTCTCTTGCTCACACACACTGTCTTTGTTTCTCTCTCTCTCTCTCTCTATTTCCCATGCACATGCAGAAGAAGAAAATATGAAATTCTAATGTTTTGAGCCACAAGCTATTTCAAGTGCAGTGTGACTACATAGTGTACATGTGAGACCATATTCAAATTTGGACTCTTTAGCATCAGGGAGCACATTTTCACTGAAGGTTTATGAAAAATGCATCTGTTAATTCATTATTTCGATTGAACCTGTATTATAAAACCCAACACTGAAACACAACAGTGATTCTGTCTGCCTCAAGTTTCTATTTCCATAATTTAATTGAGGTCACAAAAGCAGCTTTGAAGAAAGTCAAAAGTTATGGGGCGCAAGCTTCGCCATATGTTTGCATTGACCTTTAATTTTGTGAAATGTGTGTTACACAATCCTCAGCTTCCATGGGTCAACCTCAGTGATTATTCACAGCAAAAAACTAGCAGCTGTTGACTCTGACAGCCACATTCCTCTCTAGCCTCCTGCGTTTCAATTTGTCTTACAGCAAAAAGCCCTTCCGTTTTTAAATACCAAGCAGGGCTTTTTCCCACACAGGTCCTGCTGAGGTGAAGAATCCCACTCCTGCCACCACAACAGCAGATACGCCAAGGTCTTCTGAGAGGTTAAAACATTCTGCCGATGTTGGAGGAGGAGAGATGAAGAGAAGGGGGAGGCAGGAGAAGAGGGTCTCTCTGACAGTCAGAAAACAGTCCCTCACAGCGTTCGCCCCAGCCTCTGCTGCAAAAACAACACTTGAATTCCTAACAGCGAGTGCCAGGTGGTCACAAGATGAATTCATCAGGGCAATGCATAACGCAAAAGGCAGAGATTATCACATTGCAGCAGCCCTAGGGCCATGGTAGCGCAGGCTGATTGGAGACATAGAAGGAGGCCCATGAGAGGCGCTGGTCTTCCCTCTGGCCAGCGGAGAGGTGTCGGTCCACTCCTGGGAGAGATGGAGGAGTAAGGGAGTGAGGAGGGAGGGGGTGGGTGGTTCAGAGTGATGGTTCACCTCGCTACAGGCAGCCCTCCCATTGGGGCAGGAGCAGGCTAGGAGAGGCCTGAAGGCCACACACACACAGAAATACACACTTGCATTTTGCTTTTCAAAAGACGCAAACACACAGATCCTTCCACCAGATCCTTGGCAACATTTTTCTTGTCATGGGACTTGCAGTCCCAACAAGATAAGGGTTAATATCAAACAAGAGTGCTTGTATGCTTTGCCACTGTAACCCTGCATTGTTGAATAGTTAAGTCTGAGTAGCTCTACTGGTAACTGTGTGTGTTTGCGTGTGTGTGTGTGTGTGTGCGTCCATTCTTTTCAAAGGTGATGGAAATCACGAAACATTTACGCTGTCCAACAAAACAGCGTAGTGCAAGAACAGATACTACTGTCATTCAAGAGCTCATCAAAATGGCCTTATGGGGCATCAACATTGAATATTTGTATAAACTATGTCAGAGTGAGGGTAATATATTCAGCTCTCTGCAAGAAACAAGATTTATGTGCGAAGGGTTAAACTGCTTCACAGTCATTTCAAATCTTAAACAAAACAGTTTGCAGCAAATGATTGCATGTCAGTCAAAGTTTTACTAATTTTGTATGATTTGAAAGACACAAATGTGTTATCATGTATCTATCAGCATTATATTATCATATATATAGCAGATGAATGCAAGCAACCACAAAGAAAAAACAGCATCTCAGACCAACTTGGCAGAAATTATTGCCAGTTGCATTATGTATAAGCATTGTGCAGTATACACAGGGTGACTTCATTTTAATTTTTATTACTTTAATACCTTAAACCATTATAATCAAGCATAGACTGCAGCCAGTTCAACTATATTAACCAAGAGAGAAATAAAAACTATATTCATCAATGTTCTAATAAAAGTTTTTTTCATTCTAAATATAAAAATGTAAATATAAATATGAAAAAGAACACAGTAAACAAAATGGAAAAAATTTACAGATGCACCTAAAAAGTAAAAATACATACAAACAAGTATGTGAGTCCCTTGTTAATAAAAATAGAGCAGGTTTGCTAGAGTTTCCTCCTGTCCTCTTTAGTTATACTTGTTTAAGACACTGGGCCTTAAATTGCACACAAACAAGCATACAACACCGTTCAAAGTTTGGGGTCACCCAGACATTTCAGGTTTTCCATGAAAACTCACACTTTCACTCGTGTGCTAACATAACTGCACAAGGGTTTTCTAATCATCAATTAGCCTTTCAACACCATTAACTAACACAATGTAGCATTAGAACACAGGAGTGATGGTTGCTGGAAATGTTCCTCTGTACCTCTATGTAGATATTCCATTAAAAATCAGCTGTTTCCAGCTAGAATAGTCATTTACCACATTAATAATGTCTAGACTGGATTTCTGATTCATTTAATGTTATCTTCACTGAAAAGAAATGCTTTTCTTTCAGCAATAAGGACATTTCTAAACTTTTGAACAGTAGTGTATGTGTGAAAACAATATAACGTATGCTGTACAAAATGCACCCACGTTATGAATGAATTTTCAGAAATCAAACAGTTTTAGAGATGCCAAAACACTGTTGCACGAAACTACAACTACAAATATTACATTTATACATCTGTTTCCTATTATGCTTCCTCTAGAATATGTGCAGAAATTCCTTACCATAAAAGCACTGTACTAATGACATACATTTACTGTACACTGATATCAATTTCAGGGTGTTATTTGAAAGTTTAAAGTCACTTTGTGGATTTTTATATTGTTATAACATGACATACATTTACATTTTAAAGAAAATAGGCAATGGATAGGGTTAACAGCCAGTAAATTTAGAAGTACATTGTAGCTATTTGAAGCTATATTTGTGTCTATAATTTATAAATTAAGCAACATTTATTACGTACTATGTCATGGCAACACAAAAAACAGGAGTCCAGAGGAGCAAGAACTCAGGAGTTTGCTGACTTCTTGATGCACTTTGACAGGTTCAAAGCATCATTAAAATAAAAGTAATCTCTCCTAACAACAGCAGGATCAGAACTGCCACTGATTAGGGGTTTTATTTCATTGTGGTAAAGAAAACAAAAACAGCTAAAATGGTGTTATTTATGTTTCCACGGCTGTTCTAAAATGTACAATTTAGACAGATCATTAAAGAAAGAAAAAAGGTACAGCTTTGGCATGTAACAAGGTACATAAAATGCTGTAAATCATACATAATTTAATGGCTGCTACAGTACAGCATGAAAATATTGAACATTTTCTAACAATGTCCTCGAATTGGCAAATTTTTAAATTAAAGATTAGACCGAAAAATACAGATCAAACTAAAGCGAGCTATTCCACTATTTTATGTTAATATTACAAAGTTAAATTACTGCATGGCATAAAAAGAGTTGTAATCCCACAAAATGTGTCAGTCATGTCACTTAAATACAGAATATTCATAGAAAGGTGTGCACATCAATTGTGGCCAAATGAAATGTGTTTTAACCATCTCTAAATGGATAGAAGGGAAGAATATAGGATAAACATTAACACTGACCCAAACACACGCTGACCTTTCTGTGGCAGCAATCAAATTCACCAGTAATTTGTATGTCGCTGCCATTTCCACCCGGCGTTCACTTTTCTGTCAGTGTTTCTTTCCCTTTGCTTATTCTACATAAATTATTGACTGGCTAATTTGGTCTGCGAGCCCGGTGAGACGCTGCAGCATCGGCATGACAGCTTTATCTATTAGACTGAGCCCAATGACAGCCTTGTTCCGGCAGCGTGCGTGTGTGTGTGTGTGTGTGTGCGTGTGTGCGCGTGCGTGACTGTTCATGCGTGTACGTTTGCGTGTCACGCGTCCGTGTCACGCGTCCGTGTGTGTCAGTGTTGGTGTCAGTGTGTGCGAGCGGGGCGGGCTGGGTCAGACTCATTCTCAGTTGCATTAGCACAGGAGCAGGACTGGGACACATCAACATCTTAATCAATACGCGAGAGTCAATTACTGAGGAAGCGCGTGCTTAAGCAAGATCTGATTATTGGGTTCATGTTCAGTCCACCAAATGGACCGAATCAATGCGATGCGATATGTGCTATATACACCCCCTTTACACGCACACACTGTCATCCCTCCTCCTGTCACCTCACCCCATGCTCCCTCTCCACCGACTGTCCCCCACCCTCTCACATTCCTCATGGACACTTGAGGAAAGGAAGGGAGGCTGATCAAAGTGACAAAGAGAGAGGATTTATGCTCTGGTGCGGCAAATAACAGGACTGCACTGAACTTGTCCAGACAGCACAAGTGTATTAAGATGAAAAGGGCTGGAGGAGCTTCAAGCTCTCAACGTACCTTTAAATAAGTCATATTTGGGCATGATTTATGAAGATATAAGAGGGTGAAAACAGTGAATATCATCTTGGAGGACATCTGAATGTGCTCACTCCACTCTGCTAAACCAAAACACACTTTATGGCGAATCTGTGTTTCACCACTCAGAGGTTTTTTGCTCTTTGAGACACAATGCAAACTTAATCACACATTTTGGTTATTCTTTCAGCTGTGTGAATTTGTCCATGTCTGATGTTTGCTGCTGATTTCAGAGAACGCAGCAGGTTGCATTGCTTTTCATCTTGTCATTCCAGGTCTGTGTAATGATATCTAGCATTCCGCGCCTCTTCTCAAGCACTAGCGCCGAGTTTTTCCTTTCACCGTAGTATTTTCAAGGGCTTCGTCTTTGTGTTTTAGATATCGGTGGGTGTGTTTCTTCTCTTTTCAGCGTTTGGCTGTCATATTTGCTTTTATTGAGGATTTCGTTTGCTGCGCTGCTCCTGTCTATAGCCTGTCATCTTGTCGAGATAGATCACACGGCGGGTTGCCTCGCCTTCTCAAAGAGAAACCTCGCCACACCTCAAGCCCCTCCTTGGCCCAGAACCCCACCTCACTGTTGGACCACTTCTTTATTTACCTGCCTGAAAAATTACACCTGGAACACGGAGGACACAACAAAGGAGGGAGGGAGGAAAAACAGGGCGATGAGAAGCCGGGTGGTAGGTAGAGGACCAACAAGGCAAGAAATCAATAGCCGAGAGATTTTTAACTAAGGGTTTTTTTTTCTCCTCTCACTCTCTGTCTTTTTTTATCTCATAAGCTGCCAAACATCACCAGTGAAACTTGCACGAGGCAGTCGTTGCCAGAGGGTGAATCATAGCAATATTGATTTGATTATGTAAAAGCTCAGTGGAACCTCAAGCCAGATGCAGAAATAACTCCTCACCTAGGTCCTGCGGGAGAGTACACACACTGGTTTGGAGGAGAAAGAGAGAGACCGAGAGGATAGAATGAGAAAAATAGAAAAATATACTGTTGAGGATAAAAGCGTAATTACTTCCCTCAGCTAAAACACATTGTTTCGAGTTTCCAAATAGCTCCTGCTTTCGTGGCCCTCCGCCTCCCCTTTCTGCAGCCTTTCTGGATGATAATTAACACTGAATTAGGAGCTGACAGTTATGAACTCTGCAGAAGAACAGGCAGCGACATGGAAGCATGCTGCCCTGGTTGATCAGATTTGCATGTAAGTGTGTGTTGCCCGTCAGCACCATCGCTGACGGAGGAGAAGGCAAAAGGAAAGGCAGAGCATGCTCGGATTCTGATCTATGGCACCCTCTTCTGGACCCATAATCTCTGGCTATCCTGTCCACAGAGAACACAAAACTTAAGCCAGTTGTGGTGATGTGACGGCTTGCTTTGCATTACCTTTAACTAATAAATATACCCTCTTTATTTAGGGAAAAGCAGTAAGACATTTTTCTTATATTTTCTATGACAAAAGCATGAAAATTCAAACTGAGACATGTATAATCATTTTACAAACATGATCAGTTATTTTCTGCATAAAAAGGACAATTAAATAAGGTTGTGTAGTTTTAAATGGATCAGCAACTTTTAGTAATCACCTTTTAAATACAAAAAATACAGAGTAGCAAACAAAAAGATTAAAAAGACTCTGAAAGATTAAAAAACTCCCATATAGGATTTGGTGACTAATCATTTCGCCGGAGCAGGCAAAGCAAGGTTAGACTAAAATCACTCCTGGGTAGGCACTAATTGGGCCACCTTTTTTTTTTTTTTTTTTTTGCAGTGCATTAGGGGAGCCACTGATCCAGGGGTCTGTCTTTAACGGCCCTAAATTATGATTCCACCTCAGTGAATCCCCACCCCATCAAATGACTGGAACATCCTGGTCAGCTCACATAATTGGCCCGGGCTGGTATCTCATGTAAAATACTAATCAGATCACATGAGTGGTGGGAGTGTCTTCAAAGGGAGATGGGGTTTCACAGAATCTATTTGAGCATGTGATTAGGTGGGTATAAAATGGGCCAGAATAACAGATCTCATTAGACTGGACTGTATGCCTACACTCGCTTTTTTTTCATCTTCCTGAGCATTTTTCTCATCTGGACTTCCTGTGTTCAAAATGTTAAAAGGCATCTGTGCTTGCTGCTTCGGTAATGCAAAGCAGATAGATCAGAACTGCTTTTGTAACCTTTTCTTCTGTTCTCTCTTCATGTCTCGTACAGCGCGACATACAAACAAAACACAGACAGCAGAAATGCGCTGTTGCTTTCACCGTTTCAGAACAGCAACTGTGTGCATGCAGTTTTTTAGGTTTTCAAAAATGTAATGAACAGATAAGTTCTGGGTTTTTTTTCATGATTTGACTTTGCAGTTCATTTTAATAACTGGATAAAATTACAAATTTTGCACATTTATTTTGCACATTTTAACCACGGCATTTCTTTCACTATTAATATTGCAAACCAAGACATCTGAATTCCTTAAATGATCTGAAAATTTAAAACTACAAATGAAAAGTCTTCAACTGACGAAGACAACAAAAAAGGAGTTAATGCAAGGGAGGATAATTTTGCTAGACATTTTGCTTATTTGCCTTACAATTAGTGTGAAAAAAAAAGACAAAACAAAAATAGGGATGTTTTCTGGGCTTGTAAAAATACCAACCTGAGTCTTTAAAAGAAAACTAGAAAAGAAGCCAATAATTTAAACTGAGTTTGTCACCAATTGAATTTCTCCCTCATTCTGGATGATTAGGTATTAATGTGATTTAGTGTGAAAGAATGCATGGTTTCATACTTAAATGGCATTGACTGTTCTAAGAAACATCAATTTCAGATGCACATAATAATATTACCGGGCTAATCAGTATTGATTTTTACGCAGATCGAGGCAGTAGAAAAGGGTGCATGCAGATAAAATAAAAGGTATTTTTCACCATGAAAAGCAGTGTACACTGGGAAACTGAAGGACAGGCTGCACTTGAGGTTTTGAAGTTTGGAAATAAAATTGTTCCTTTGTTCAAACTGATAATAATGCCCTGACTGCCTTCCTGCCTGCTGAAATACTTATCTATTACTGTATCCAGGTAACTTCACTCTGAGAGGAATCATCCTATAGCACAGACCCTTTGCTTGGTAACAACACTGGAGCTCTTAATTAAGGTCGGTTTCAGTGAGAAGCCCTCATTCCTGTAAGCCCCCTCTCCAGAATAAGGATAATTCCCATTCATTTGGAAGATCTCTTAATGATCACTCCCACACTGGACTCAACCTCCAAATAATACCATGCCTCAATCAGCATATTCCTCAATCAATTCTGAATGGATTTCCTTTGCTGCTGATTACTTTAATAACTTCAACATATCTATTAGCAAATGGGCATGTGAATCTTTGTGATGATTATCGTTAAGCTATGAAAGGGGAGGAGTATAATTTAATTAGGGTCCGATATTGCTTGCTCAATTATGCTCCGGCAATTTATGTTCCTTTTTATTATCTAAATTGTTGTTTCAAATCAGTCAAATGTTGTGATGTTAAATTGGGAGTAAAATTACTTAGATTATAGTGTCAGATGAAGTTGTGTTTGCTGCTTTGTTTGCAAAGGAAAGACGACCATAATGTGCTATGTGAACCAATTTCTAATTACATCAGCGATGGTGCTCCTCAGACTCGAGCTCTGCGAGGGCACGCACACTCCAGTGGGTACACGCTCTTCTAATGAGTTCCGAGCTCAGGATATAGACATATTTTACAGGGAACCGAAACCTTGGAGGGGAGGAATTTCTTGGATATAATTTCACAAAGCTTAGATTTGAACTCTGACTACCTGTGTGTCTTATCAGCTGGGAAATGACATTTACTTCTCCGAATCAGTGTCTCAAAATCAAGAATTAGTTAATAATTTAAGGACAGTAAAACATGAGATGTCATCCTGATTTCAAAGTAATATTCTACTTTTTTAAATTCTAAAACAACTACACAGTGCTTATGGACAATCAGTTCAATGTTTGTATTACAGCATTTTATTTTTATTCAAGAAACCTTTTCATTTTTCACAGATTTCAGATGTAAATACTTAGAATATCTATCCTACAATACTACATAATATAATAATATATCCTATAAGCATATGAAGTGGCAACAAAGAACACATTTTTGTAAAATTAGATTTTTTTTGCATAAAGTAGAGCTAGTATTACTAATAGAAGGTCAGCGATGAGGGATAATTGCAAAGTAAAATTTAGAAAGTCCTCCTTTCCACAAAATGCCTTATCTATTAAAGGCTGCACAAACTGAAATATTTTACCTACAGTTATCAGAGAAAGCTCCACCTTTGTCAGTTTTAAGAGACAGTATAAGGCATCACTAATTAACAATCAAACTTGTGCACATTGAGAAATCAGGCACTTTATAAGTCCTTTATGACAGGTTCTGCCTAGAAAGCACTTACTAAAATAATAGCTCTTTAGGGTAAGATTAACCCAGCCAGAACTAATTTATCATCATTGTCTTTGTTGTACTGTTGTTTTTATACATCTGTAACCCTGTATGTTTTTTTATTATGTTTGGGACAACAAATGGAAATTAGCCTTGTGTTAAATCAATAAATTATTTACTACAACCTTGTTGAAACTTATGAGATTGTATGTTCATTAATTCATTAATATGCACTGTTCCGTCCAAATAAATAAAGAAATGCAATGAAATGAATTAAAAATTTGACATCTTATTCCTAAAAAGGCCTGTAGAAAATATAAAAAAGAAAAGATTTGATAATATACAGTCGGAATCAATCAGAAAGTATTACTAGCTTTGTTGAGATGCATTAGAATCAGTCTGAACGAATGAGCAATCATATCATTTCAGCAACTTTACTCTTTTGTGCTCAAACCTGACATCAATCTCGGATGCCACTGTTACTGTCTGAAAATGTAAAAAGATGGAAATAGAGATTATTTAGGCTAAAACGGATCTGGCAACACCATTGCAAATTATCAGAAGAATCCTGCCAAATATACCAGAGGTGGACAGTTACTGAGGACGTCACTCAACATTCATGCATCAGCCTCCCCACATACAAACACAGTAGCTATATTTGTCATCTCCGCTGACAGGCGCAACTGGAGAGTGTCTAAAAATGCACATTTGTCATGGCACACGCTGATTTGTCATGAGATCATCATTCATAGTTCATAATGCGCCCTCTCTCTCTGTCTATCCAGCAACGTTAATGTTGTTTAAATGCCCAGTGGAACTGCATTACACCAGATAACATCCATCTCCAACAATCAGTCAGTCTGTACCTGGGAGAGCCCCAGAGAGCCTCCGGATTAGGCCAGTTAGGGTGTTCTCTGGTCTAGTTAGTGGATTAAGACCCTCTCTCAAAAGGCTCAATCGAGCAAGCCACACAAGAAAGTAGTATTTCCTCTGAAACGTATTTGTGGCTTGCGGTCTCAAATGTGTTCTTAATTCCTAGGACAGATGTAATTGTTGTACCGTCGGGCGAATGTGGTCGGGTCCTGTGTGGAGCGAGTCTGTGTTGGATTACATTTCATCACAGAAAAGCTGAGACTTGTATGAGTTGTATTCCAAATGTGGCTGTGATGCTCTTGGACGTAATCACGTTAAGGCAATGTGTGGAATTGTAATTATTCTCCATAAATCATACAAATAAACAATAGAAAATTCAAATATTCTGCTCTGACCCTTGAACCTGAATTGTTATCATTTCTGATCCAGAGATCTTTATCAGAACATAATTGACCCCGTCTGCTGCACTCAACAGTCGAATAAACAATTCATGTTTGAAAGAAAAGACAATGAACGCTAACAATACAAAGACTTGTCTTTCTTTTAAGGGTCAGCAAGTTAACACATCAGACTAATAGGCTGTCCCCCAATGAAATTAGCACCAATTATGAGTAGAATATTTTGAAGAGCCTCATATTGAACTGCTCCCCTTGTCATGAGCTTTGTGGATGATCCCTGGAGCAGCGTTTTCATGATAGGACACATCACTATGTTGGGGGAACTCATGGGGTCATTGAAGGTGCACAGGCTTTTTCCCCCCGACGCATACAAGCATTCAGAAATTAAAAACACTGCAAGGAAAAACAAGCAAATGCCGCAATTAAAGGCCAATCCTCCTCATATAAAGCAAAATAAAAGCACTGTACAAATGGCAATAAACTGTGGATAATGACCTCAGGATGCCAAAGTTATATTTTTTCCCCCTTTTTAATTGTAGTTGTATTCGCCCTCACCGTTTCATGTTTTGGGGTCAGGCTTTTTAAACTTTTCACAGCTGTGTGGAAGGGAAGGGGACAGCATCCTGAGGCGCTTTCAGGCCCTGGTGAGGGGAGTCGCTGTGCCAGCTCCCAAGACTTGGACTCATTAGCTGCTTTAGCAGCACAAACATTACCTTAAATGGTGAGGCCATGTGCTGGCAAGGAACCACTCTCGCCTTGTTTCAATTACATGGAATCAAACATTGCAGGTATGCTAGGCACAGGGTCTTTATTGAAAGAGGGAAAGGGAGGGAGAAAGTGGTTTACAAAGTCCTTGCCCTCCCTCGCCTGTGAAAGCCGGCCTTGTTTTATTTGAGAACTATTGTAAAACAAAAGAAAGTGGTAGTTTGGCAAACAGTGCGTTTTCAGTAACAATGTGATTTCTTCTCTTTTTTTCTTTAATAAAGCTGTGCTAACTATTATATGCTGTATTTTATAGTGAGGTTGCTTTGATTTTATGTGACTTGTCAGCCTTGTTAAAACGTCTGAAAAGATTAGAGCTGGATTATGCGTGTCGCTCCCCACATGCATGTGTTTCATTATGAACCTTGGCCTGATCTTCAATATGTAGAACAGCATTCCGGCTGTTTGCATTGTTCCCGGGACTCCTGGAGTGCCCACAGCTGGTGCCAAAATAAAACCTTGTACCTCGGTGCCCCTCCACCGCTAAACAGCTCTAATGTGCTCACACATCTACCAGGAGTCTTCACAGGTAATGAGGTCACTGCATTGGAAAAGGATCATGAACACATTTCAGTAATGTGACCCAAGTGCTTGGGAATTAGATGGTATGGCAAGTCAGTACACTAAAAAACAAGAAAAACTCACACTTCCATACTGCGTAAGGTGCAAACTGAAGGGTTCACAACATATAAAAATGGCAGCCAGGTTTGTGATATGGTGGTGAGACCTGTACAGTACACACAGTTAGAATGTTATGTGTTTGTGGAGCTAATAGCATGAATCTGTGAAACAAAGCGCTCTGCCAGACTGAAATGAGCAAAAGTAATATATACCCTATGAAGAAAGATGAAACAAGAAATAAAACTTGATGTGCTCTCTATTAATTCTTCATACATCGAAGTAGTTTAGGAATGAAATATTTCATGACCACATTAAATTCAAGTATACGTCTTACTGCGCACTCCTTTCTTTGTTGTTTAAGCTTGCCAACACAGTCACCACAAATTATGTTTCTTTACAACTAAATCACATTCTCAGTTCTGTGTTTGGGAAAACATATTTTCTACTAGATTATTTTTATGATGTATCGCAAATACTTTTGAAATCAACATATCTTTACTGAAATTTTAGTGTCTTACTGTCGCTCCTTCTTCAGCCAACAAATCATAGATTGGCATGTCTCGTCATCCTGGTAACCAAGAAAACTGCATTAAAGCTACAAACACACAGCAAAAGAGTCGTATTTTGAGCCAAAACATGATGATTCCCTAAACCTGACTACCGACTGTTGGTATTTAAACACAACCAAGCTTTTAATATGTAGTTTTCATTGTGACTGATAACCATACATGTTATTTTTGTAAACCTAATCACAGATTTTTGTGTCACATACAACAGTTGAAAACAAAACTTAAGTCTAAGAATAACAGTCTTACACATTACGTGAAGCCTGGTCTCCTTGGTGAAAGTCTGTGCCGACTTACACTACCGTTCAAAAGTTTGGGGTCACCCAGACATGTTGATGTTTTCCATGAAAACTCCCACTTTTATTCATGTGCTGACATAATTACACAAGGGTTTTCTAATCATCAGTCAGCCTTTCAACACAATGTAGCATTAGAACACAAGAGTGATGGTTGCTGGAAATGTTCCTCTGTACCTCTATGTAGATATTCCATTAAAAATCAGCTGTTTCCAGCTAGAATAGTCATTTACCACATTAACAGTGTCTAGACTGTATTTCTGATTCATTTAATGTTATCTTCGCTGAAAAAAACTGCTTTTCCTCCAAAAAAAAGTACATTTCTAAGTGACCCCAAACTTTGGTGTGACCTCAAACTTTGGTGTATACTTCCAACCTCTTCCCCTCCCTTGTTACATGGACTTTATAATTCTCTCAAACTGGAAGTCCTTCCTACAACATCACATTTCAGACAATAGGTTTGCCTTGGAATTAAGTTTCTTTCAGAACATAAATGAGAATGTAGTTTTGTTGTACAGGAATGTAATTTTGTGGACAGGCAGTTCCAGGCTGTCTTATACTTTCTGCGTCACCTAATGTCCATTTTGACACAACTTTCCTCATCTCCCAGGTACATTGGCATGAACCCAAAGTTTGTCTCTGTCCATCTGCGTGGAAACTGTGCTACAAGGGCAGCTGTGTGTACACTCAGTTGTAGTGTACATGTGCAAAATACATACATTGCTATGAAAAAGTATTGGCCCCCCCAACAGGTATTTTTGCCTATATTTCATACTTAATCGCTCTGCGATTCCAGTGAACCACAGTATCCACAAATGTAGAAAACATGGAACAGTGGTGAAACTTCCCAGGAGTGGCCGGCCTACCAACATTTCTCCAACAGCACATCAATATCTCATCCAGGAAGTCACAAAAGAACCCAGACAAACATCAAAAGAACTGCAGACCTCACTGACCACAGTTGAGGTCTGTCTACATGATTCCACAATAAGGAAGACTCTGGGAAAAAATGGCATCCATGGGAGAGTCACAAGGCGCCAACCACTCCTCACCAAAAAGAACATAAAGGTTTGTCCAGTATTTGCAAAAAAATATCTCGAAGAGCCCCAAGACTTTTGGGATAACATCCTGAGGACTGATGAGTCAGAGGTGGAACTTTCTGAAAGACATTGGTTCATTACATCGGGTGTGAAGTTAATACTGCATTTCACAAGTAGAACATCATACCATCAGTGAAACATGGTGGTGGTAGTGTGATGGTTTGTGGCTGCTTTGCTTCCACAGGAACTGGACCAACTGTCATAATTGATGGAGCCATGAATTCTGCTCTCTATCAGCTGGAGAATATCTACCCATCAGTTCATGGCCTAAAGCTCAACACAAATGGGCTACGCAGCATGACAATGACCCAAACCACACAAGCAAGTCCACCTCTGAGTGGCTCAAAAATAACAAAATAAATTTTTGGAGTGGCCGGGTCAAAGTCTGGACTTGAATCCAACTGAGATGCTGTGGCGAGATCTTAAAAGGGCAGTTCATGCTAGAAAACCATCTAATGTGGCCGAAATAAAACTATTCTGCAGAGAAGATTGGGACAAAATTCCTCCACGGCTCTAACAAACATTGAACTGCCGTTGCTGCTGCCAAGGGTGGCCCATCCAGTTATTAGTTTTGGGGGGCAATTACTTTTTCACATGGGTGATACAGGTTTTCAAGAAATCATCATTTAAAAACTGCATTTTGTGGCTTATCTCTGTCTAATATTAACTAAATATAAATAATTATTTGATGATCTGGAACATTTAAGTGTTAGAAATTTGCAAAAACACAAGACAACAGGAGCAAATACATTTTCACAGCACTGTACATATAACCTGCTATGCATTTACGGAATGAAGTCCTCCCAGGGGACTCCAGACAGACTAGAAAGTCGTAGAACGATAACAACTACGTATCCATGATGTCTGCAGCCAGGGAGTATAATCCCAACTTAAAAAACACTGAGTTCCAACCTGAGGTCATTCTCCAAATGACTGACAGAGCTTCAAAGAGAAGGCAATAAACAAGACTCAAAAGTCTACTCTTAAAGCAAAACACTGAAATCAATGTTGGTTTCAGTGTAGCTGGAGCCATTTGTTCAAGTTAGTGGGTGTAAGAAAAAAAAGATTCAGGCTACTAGATGATTAACTGGCTATCAGGGACATTTCTACTTCAAAAACATGTCTGACTAGTGGTATTCCTTCATTAACACATTTAATTAAGTAACTAGATCACTCACTCTTTGGGCTGTCATTAGTATTTACCTTTAATTTCTAAATTGTGGCCTTCTATAAACTGGTTTTCTTCTGGGTATGTACACAATATTGTGACCACAGACTAACAAAACATGCAAGCCTGTTTGTTTTGTTTTTTCAGTCTTTAATGTGTTATTGATGTTTTTGTATCTTTTGGCTGTACAAGAGGTCAAGAACGAAGACTTTGCCACCAGCTGTGCAGTGAAGAAAGGGTGAAAAAAAACCTGGCAGTAGAACAGAAGGTCCACATTTGTGATTCCCTGCAATGCAGTCATTCTCTTGTTCAACATTACATTCAAATGTGTTAATTTTATGTGAGTAAAGTACAGCTATGACACTGTTATAAAAGTTTATAGAGTGTCTTGTCAGCTCTTTAGCAACATCACTTATACCTCACCATGCCATCCAAAATCAATACAATATTTTTCTCCCAATAAATAATGTAGGCCTGAAAAAGGTCCAAATGCACGCATCGACAGTTGGCTGCAATTAGGGGGCGGCGGCAGAAGTAACTGATGACAGTCCCTCCCTCCCTCCGGCTCACACGGGATCAGCAGAAAATGAAGACACGGAGACCACTTTGTCACCGGCTGAGGGTGGACCTGGAAATGACTCCTAATGGAAAAAGGGCTCCCTGAGCCGCCACTGCATCTGCTGCTCCAAGCACTTTCTCCGGGCCAATGGGCCAGCCCCAACCAGTTTCCAGCTCCCTTTATCTAAGCCTTTAATATGCTCTGGGCAGCCAGCAGCGACCGCAAGCTGAGGTCGGGAGGCATCGGTGACTGAGTGCATGTGTGTGTCTAGTCTCCACGCATTTGTGTGTCTGTGTTGTGGGAGAGGACGCCGACAGAAAATGCTATGGATACCTGGCTGCCAGATCGGAGGAAATGATAAAAGAATACTGTTCGCTTATGTGTTCAACACAAAACAACAGAGACAAAACCGAGGAGCAAGACAGCAGATGAACTGAAAAACAACCAGACTGAAAGACGAGCCATGCTTCAGTCTCTGTGAGGCCGCAATACATACCAGACTACAAGATGAATGAAAAGTAGAAAGTGAAACTATGTTTTCCTTATGTCCACACTACTAGCAGGGCAACAAAATGTTTTTAGTATAAGGATGGTGCCAGAAAAATCATCATGTTGTTACTTAATCCAAAGTGGTTTATACTCTGCACAATGGAAAGTATATTTTGCCAGTCTTAGCTCTACATTCAGACTTGAATTGACTTTTGATGCTGACGTGTCAACATTTGCAAACACCATGCAAATGAACAATAAATCAATGTTTTTGTTCTAATGGTTGGGCCAGTAGTTTTATGGTAGTACACTGGGAGAAACAGCAGATAACAACACAGCACTATATGTTCCTTTGGGTTTTAAGGACCCACAGCCTGTGGGAATCCTGATATGAATAATCTACCAAGTAGTTTATCTGCGGAGCTGCAAAGATATTAAAAACTTTTTTTTTTTTTTTTAAAAATCATTACAAACAGCTGAGTATCACAGTATGCAGCCAGGAGTGTTGAACTAGTGAAATTTGCATCTACTTGTGGCACTAGATGATGAGTCAGGGATCACAAAAATGATTAGGATTCATCTTCTGTGGACTATGAACATTATATTCAAAACTATTGGGCCAACAGACCAACATTCCCATCCCTAGAGTCATGACACTGGGGTACCTTAAAAAATAAAAAGTTACTGCTGATAGACTGGGTGTTTTCACTTGGGAAACTGCGTATACTTTTTCAGTTTTCAAGACATTTTATCTGACTCCAGTGGCTCCCAAGCATACTACTCTCAAAGGATTTTTTTTAGCTCTTCAATTACTTCAGGAAATTTGGTGAGAGATAAAAATAAGTACCAAAGCAGCGAGAGATTATGTGCGGTACTTGTAGCACGCGCCACTATGGTAGTAACTTTGGAAACAGCGTGCTCTGAGGGGGGTGACAGAGACAGTAGAATAGAGCCTCCCTTTGTGTCACCGTGCACCGGCCTGTAGGTGTCTCGAAGTGATGGAGAGGGCTTTGGGAAACATTTATATCTCAAATCCACTTTATCGACCGTGCTCCTGTCAGAGCGGAGCTAGCAGTGGTAGGGGGGTTGGAGGAGAGCAAGTGGCTCTTAGCACACACGCTGACACTGAAGGAGCCTTCAGCACTCGCTCTTTAGCTGTGAGTCTGGAACCTCTTTATGGTGATTGTTTTATCAGCGCTCCTGTCCGTCCCCCGGGACGCTGGGGCCCAAGGAGGATGACCCTCATTTTCTGAAAGCAAAGTGTTCAGTATTGATCAGCAGGAATGAGCAGCCCGTGACATGGGTTAATTTACTGGACCTAGGAAGGTTCATTGTTTCCTGTCATTCCTGAACTCATCGCGCTGACCTTTACCACACTGTCCTGCCATGCACTGTGTACGTGGACATGCAACACACACACACCAGACACAACTCCAAATACAGACCGTTCAAATGACTCCACTGCTCACTGTCTGACCACAGAGAGAGGAAAAGTGAGACCGGCACCACTGACAAACAGACAGACAGTTAAAGACAAAGCAACCACACTGGAGGGAAAAAAAAATCTTAAATTCAATTAAATTTCACAATGACTTTTAAAAACAAAAGGCCAATATTACTAAAGAGAGTGTACCTCTCTACACATCTACTAATGGAGTTAATAAATGGATGAGTTGCAGGTAACACAAGTTAAATGTACCTGTACTATAGACAGAAATACATTCCACAGATACTTCATTGAATATACAATCGCTCAGTCCATCCACCATACACTGAAAACAGCTCAATATCTGAACACCTTTAAGACAAGACATAATCAATTTTAAATTCATAACCTGTGCATGGAGCAGTTAGAATGACACGGGTCAGAGGTGAATGTCTCTGGGTGAAAAGGCCAGTTTAGTTACATCGAAAGGTCAGAGCCTTAATGTGAGGCCCGATTGCAAAGCTTAACAGGGGCACGGCCTAACAACCAAACTAAACAGTGTGGGGTTATATCACTGAGGACAATGCAAACTTAACGTAAGCATCACAACAAAAATGGGGGGGGGATTGATGAATAGCTCAACAAACATGAGCTTAGTGGCTTTAATAATCCAAATTTAATCAAATTTTGTATTCTTGCTATTTAACATTTAAACGGCGTATATACTGACACTACACTAAAATATTACTTTGTTGAATATTAATGTCCATACAACATATCTCAAGTAGGAGTTATTAGATTTCAAATGTAAATTAATCACATATTTTAAGTCAAAATATCGCATATATCAAAATTTTAGCTTTATAGCTGTTTGTAATTTCTGTTGGACTTCTTTTTGCTTTAGACAAAACAGTTCAATGGCATCAGAACATTTTTTACTATAGAAAATTAAAATGGGAAACCAATTTATGCATAAATAAATTGATGACATAGGCTTTAAATTAATCAACAATGAAAGCAATCATAATTGCTAAGGGAGAAAATAAAATCTTTTGATATAGGACGTACGGTGAAGAAACGTATAATACAGCAACAGTGACAATAAAATTAATATAATTCAAATATGCAAAATAGCAAAATACAAACAGCTTCAGCACAAAGGCGAAACGGTAGGGAAGTGGTTTGAGTGTCTCTCGAGTCTGACTTCCCAGGCTCACATTTGCCATGTTTGGTTAACATGGTGGTTTGCTTTATTTATTTTGCCCATTTTATGCAGGATTCACCCAGCTCGGGATGGAGATTGGGAGGTAATAAATCCATGAGGTGTCATCTCACTCCCCTCCCCTTTGCCTGGCATCTGCGAGCGCTATGCCACTTCTGATTAGTGCCGCCTTTCCCTCCCAGAAAGCCAGCAGACAGGAACAAACTGATTACTGCCCATCTTCAGGGGATTGGAGACACCTAACAGGAGGATTACATTAACATATTAACGGACTCCCCTCACCTGCAGCCTTCTTAATATCGGTTTCCTTTATTTTTGGGGGAAGCGGGTGTGGTGTGTGATGTATTTCATCTTCAGCTGGAGAGCAAATAAATAAAGAAAGATACTGATTCACTCCCTCTCCCAGGGTGCGCTATCTGTCACTGATGATAGGTGAAGAGGAGAGGGGCGCCTTTGAAGTTTTTCGACATAAAAGGCGCAAATAAACGCAAACACATCCTTTCAGCTACTCACATGAAATTAGGACCTGCTGAAGACGGGGGTAGGAAGCTGGCCTCCGCAGCCACACCTAATCACTCAGACGGCAGCAAAGACGTCAGCCTCTGCTCTACTGGGAACATCGGAATTAAGAATGAGAAAAAAAAAAGTTAGTAAAAAAGAGTGCTTTAATCTGCCTCAGCTACTTTTCCACCGTTTTAACAATGTTCTGTTGAAACCCAACAACAAACAATGAGCAGAAAAAGAAAAGTTTTGCCGCCCTCTGAAATCAATATGAGGAAACTTTGAGTTGGCTGACAGAAGTGTGGATGAAGTTGACTCTGGCTGTGATATCTTCAGTCTTTGATATTTTCACTGTGGAAAAAATCATAGCATGATCCTATGAATCAATTACTAGGGTGGACGGGATAGTCCCTCCTATGAACTACCTTGGAGTACAGAGTAACAGCACAGACAGTGATAGTTATCAGAACTGTAAGTGGAAGGGGGCTCTTCACATTATTATTTGAAGCGCTGCTCCAGACAAAATGAGCTAACTGCCAAAGGAACTAAAGGGATTTAGAGATTCAAAAGAATAGAGATTTAAAAATTAATGTTGGAAAGGATTTGCCTTCATGTTTCTACAACTTGTAAGCAGAACATGACTTATAAAGAGTCAAGGAGACAAATTGCTTTTTAGAATAAAGTGATGGTGAAAGGGGAAAAAAACAAGCTGTGAATATTTAATAGGCACCACAGCCTCTTCGCAAACAAATCAATATGGTGATAGTAAACATAAGGAGACTCGTACTGTGGCGTGCATGCTGGGAAAGGAGGGAGGACAGGTGTCAGTGGGCCTCGCCACAGAGTTTAGGTTTATCTTGACATTTGTGAAGGTTAAAAGATTGTAACTGTCTATCTGTGTCAATCACTTTACTCAAAGGTCACAGCTAGTCTATTTTTCGTTAATTATACCCTCAGATGTCTTCAGAATGCACAGGCACCTAACAATCCCAACTCCCTAAACAATGGCCACTGAAAGGTTGGAACAGAGGAATACATACATAAATTCATAATTCAGCATTTACGCTCAAGGCTTGGTCATATCCATTTTCTGGCGATGATTTTAAAAGCATTTTCAAAAATGTAGTTCAATTCATTTGGTCAAGACCAAGGGAGGAAAATGATAGTGTGGCATTTTATTTTTGGTTCTGTTTATGTACACACTGACTTTTTACAAAAAAACAGACACAAAATTGACTGGACAATAACTGCATCAGAGATATATAAACACACAAAACACAAATAAAAGTATTTTTAGTATGTTAGTATGATAAGTCTGCAAATGTTATGTATTTCTCCTTTCATCTATCCATCTAAGCCAGGGGTGTCAAACATGCAGCCCGCGGGCCAAAATCGGCCACCAGAAGGTCCAATCCAGCCCGCAGGATGACTTTGTAAAGTGTAAATATTACAGAGAAGACATTAACTGCAAATTGTAAATTTGTAAAGCTGTAAATTTAAAATAATTCTTGGACCCTGACAAGTTGTTTTGATCATAAAATAAAATACTAGATTGCTCATTGTTCTTTTGTCATTCATTGTTGTGTGTATCGTTTTTGTCATTTTGTTTCACGTGGTTATCATTTTTTTATCTCGTTTGTCTAATTTTTTGTCATTTTGTGTCTCATTTTTGTAAAATTTTGTGTTGTTTTTGTTGTTTTTTGTCTTTTTTAAAAATAAAATACTATATCATTCAGTTTCAGATCCCTGTGACAAAATGTTTTGTGCCTTTGTAGACACAACTGTAAGTTGCAATGTGTAAATGATAAACTGAGGCATAATGTTGTCTAAATTGTTTTGTAATGTTTTGTAAAAAAGACATTTCCTTAAATGTGAATATTTTTAGAATGTATCTTTTTGCAATAGAACAAATGTGGAGTTGCCGTTATTTATAGGTTACTATGCTGTGATTTTACCGCTCTGGCCCACTTCAGATCAAATTGGGCTAAATGTGACCCCTGAACTAACAAGAGTTTGACACCCCTGATCTAAGCATATCATTATTGTTACTATAAACAAGAGTTGCTTGAATGAAATTTTTTTTTGATAATCAAAGGGTTCTGAGAGAAAGATTGAGTTCTGTCATTCAGACATTTGTAGGGCAAGACTGAAACTTCAAACAGCCGTCTTCAAGGAGTCATTAGGCCTGATGATTGATCTGTAATGTCATATAAAACTAACAAATAAAAAAAAACTACTTTGAAACCATTTACACCATCATTTACAATTCACAATGCCATTTTTCCTCATAGCATCCACATATTCCAGGAATTCAATTGCAAGAGTAGTCTAATGAACAAAATGCCTTCCATAGCCTCCCAAGTAATCAGATGTAAACATCATTAAACTTTTATCAGATGCTCCGGAGCATGGGCATTGTATAAAAGGAGGAGTTCTGAAGGCAAATAACAGTCCTTTTCCAATTTAAGTACTTAATAATCATGTGGTTTAGGTAGGTGTTGCATAGTAGGTGTTTATAGTGTTTTTTCTTAATCATGTTTATGAATAATATGAATCAGTTTGTCACAGAAGCATAGATATGTATTAGTTGCAATAGCCAGGCTCTAAGATAAGGAGGAAAATTACAAAAAAATATTTTTAAGTATGGAAACATCCAAAATTCTAAAAAAAAATTCCCTCAGTTTTGCAATAAAGTTTGTATGCTTCCTCGAGGTGTTGTTTCATTTTTTTTTAAACATTTTTGAAAAAGAAAAAAACCTTTCAAAAATTCTGTTTAAATTCACTTGACAATTACACGGAAAGACGGCTAATGACAGTTTCTCACTGGTTAATGTCTTTAAGCTTTGGTATTGGAAATATTTAGTTAGTGGCTACATAGAACTCAAACAAAACACTGTTGAGTAGTAATTTACCACCTTAAAACTGGAAGTCTTTCTGCTGATATGGACTGACAACAAGGAATCACTGCTTCACCTGCTTCTGTGAAATCCCTTGCACTCTCTTGCACATTGGCTTTGGACTTGAAGATGCTTAAAAGCTGTAGAATTTGTCATTTTTACACATACTGCTGCTGTACTTTGAATCTTATTTTGTGAGTATGACTGGTTGTCCTTTATTCTGTGGGTCACCTTTGACCTCCTCTGGAGCACTAAATGCTTTTCTTGTCTTACCATGCCAAACAAGGCTGAAATAACAACGCTTCTCTTCCGCTCAGGGGGCATGTAAGAAAACGGCACACAACCTGAAGTGAACAATGTATGTGCACTCAGAGCACCTCTCAGAGCATTCCCCGAGCAGGATGCTCCACTGCTGTGACCAAGCCCTAAAGTGAGCACTGGATTCTTCTGAGGCATGAAATAATAATAACATCCCACTTCCGTCTCCCTGCTAGAGAGATGGGGAGGAGAGTATATGAGGGCCTTCTATTGTCACCGTTCACTAGAGAGATACCAGTATCCCCGAGACTTTAATGGGAAAGACAATAGGGCTGGCCTAAAAAGGCTTCCCATTAAAATTTAATCAGAGACTTTTGTGTCTCACTATATGTGACGATGTGTATATGAGAGTGTCTGCCTATGCCTGTGTGTGTGTGTGTGTGTGTGTGAGTGTGTGTGTGTGTGTGTGTGTGTGTGTGTGTGTGTGTGTGTGTGTGTGTGTGTGTGTGTGTGTGTGTGTGTGTGAGTGTAAACGACTACAGGGACAGGTAACAGCACTCACAGCCCATCTTCATCTCCTCTCGTGTTGTTTGTTTCAAGTTCATCCCTTTTCTGCACCTTGGGAGAATTATTTCACTTTCTCCCAGGTGTGTCACTATCCTCCTTTAACCACCCAACCACATGGCAACTGCTCAAAAAAATGTTAAGGGCAAATTGGATTAACACTACAGTCTATGGTCTGGGCACTTAACAAACACAGATGCACTTAAGGGAGCCCACAGAATGATTTGTGACTGAACAAAGAACTGGAGAGATGGAGCCTGGGTATGACCACAGGACTGGTGTAATATGTCATCTACCGGAAGAGCTATCAGCTCAGCCTACTGGAAAAGGAGTAAACTCCCAAGTGCTGGAGGTAAATTATATAGTGTCAAGGGCTTCTGTCCTACTTTTATGGCTTAAACAAACATTTTTTGTTGGAAAATCACAGGGATTTTGCCTATTTAGAGGAAGCCTTTTTGTTTACAGTTCTATATTCTCTTTAACACATAAGACTATTTCTTTGTAAGATACGTCTCAGGATATGGAGGAAACTTTATTATTTGAAAAGTTGCTACATCCTTGAATCCATTTTGTATCTTTAATCGTTTTAAATATCTGTTGATAATTACTGACTAAAAACACATTTTTCTCTTTTCTAATTTTTAAGCACTATCCATTTTCTTCTGGGGCAGCCAGAGCAACAAATCAATAGTGGAGGTTAGCATATTAGCATGATGAACGTGTTGACTTACAGTAGAGAGACCTGACCCCAATAAACCTTGAATAAATTCTAACATTACGCAGCAGTGGCCTGTTGGATTGGAGGGATTCAGAAAAAAACAAGCTCATTACTCTCCCTCTCTTTCACCCTCTTTATCCATCTATCAAGTTGTAGCTGTGTTTGGAGAATGCATAATTGCGCATGATTGTGTCGGCTTGTTGTAACGTCATTGTAATGTTTTACATGGGTTATTAGAATAGAAGGGAGAAACACTGAATAAACACCGGAGGGCTAACGGATTAAATAAATAAATAAATAACAACAGACACCAGCTGCTAAAGTGAATGGATGATTTATTAGCCATGAGCCTAAATTTACATATAAATACTTTTAGCTGGTGTGGAATGAGTCACTCTTCACTTCTTTTTGCGATGCTTTTAAGTTGTCTTTAGTACCTTCATACTTTAGGGAAAAGCCATTAATAAATGCTAATACTACAGGGCCATATTAGTTTCATCTGGTGACATTTCATGGTGAGGCTAAGCCATTGATTACCTCTCTATGCTTTGTAATTGTTTCTTCAAGGTACTGTGATCCTGTGTGCAAGTTAAGTTCCATGTATGGATTTCTTTCCAATTAAGGTTGGAATTATTCACAGGGGGGCTCGCCCTTGACGGTCTGCAAACAATGACATAACATTGGAAAAACATTTTTGAACCAATCGATGAGAAACAACCAAATGATGTTGGCTGAATGATAAACAGCTCTTCTCTTGGACATACACCATCAAGCTCTTAAGATCTCTAATGCCAAGCAGAGTGACGTGAATACGGACACACACACACACATGCAGAGACACACACACATCCAGCAGGCCTCATCTTGTTGTCTCACAGACAGCTCGTTCTGCAAGGATTCTGCACCACCTGGAGATGGAGAATAAGCAGGTAGGGAGTCGAGGCCTGTGGGGAACACTGTTCCAAAGGAATGGCTTTATGGAAATGAGGGTTAAAGGGAGCATCGTCCCTCCTCTGATATGGAGTCTATGAAGCACTGACACATGCAACCCCCCTTCGTCACTCTCCAACATGAAACCATGTTATATGAGAGGGGGTCACCGTTCACCCTAATCACGGCCGTGACATGACATGCTGTAGGTTGCCCCTCAGTGTTAAATATTTATGTCAGCACCACCGTATTGCCTTGATGGCTGTCAAGACTTTGACACGTGCTTCCTCTCTTTCTCTATCTCTCTCTCTCTTTCTCTCTTTCTGTTTCCATTAAAATTCATCAAAAACAGAAAAACAGCAGGAAAACACAAAAACACAAAAGCATAGGTAAAGGAAGAGGCTTTTATGATTTATAACAGCAGCTTGCTGTTAGAACTGACATCCTACTGTAGATGTACAGGCATGTGCTGCTTTCAATGGGTCTTTGTTTCATAAAAACTCCTTTGCATCATAAAAACTCCTTTGCATCAGTGTGCTTTGGTGCCAATAGTCTGATTAGACACCATTTCAAAGATGGTGAACAAAAAAGAACTGTCTAATTATAATAGCAGTATTCACCAGACTCCGTGTGTATGTTCTAATTAATATTATTCCAGTTGTACAAACCACAACCAGATAAACTATGTGCTAACCCAACATGTGGCTTTACATCCTTGCTTGATAACTTCCATTGTTTAGCAATGAGTGATTTGACTCACATGACCCAATCTAAAATATTTTGGCGGTGACTGAGATCACTGGAGACAGTGCTCGCCTCCTCTAGCCTTGCTGGCTCCCCCATGATAGGTGTCAAAGATATTCTAATGAATGTCAGAGTACATTTCAGGGGGCCATGCTCCGTACAAACCACTGGAGTGGCCCATCTTATGGGGCTGCCAAATCCCCTCCTCTCTAAGCTTCCCACCCCTCTCTTCATGTTCAAGAGGGTTAAGAAGATTAATCAATGTCAATGTCTTTTCCCTTTTGAAGCCAATAAGGTGCACACTGTCTGGCCATGCCCAACAGAACATCACTTTGTTCCGTCGCACAGCCGCCCCTCCGATGCCCTCACTGACCCCCCAGCAGTCCCACTTGTCAAAGTCAAGGGGGCGTTTGGCGTTTGGTAGAGACTGGCCTTCCGGATAGCACTCAGCTCCGCCCTGCTTGACCTATTCTCTGATATTTGACCACTCGGTTGCAAGACACTTGCTCTTTCGAGCTGAAATGTCACTGGGGCATCTTGTCAGTTCACAGACACCTCGGCCTGACAAGCGATTTTACTTTGGTGTGCTACAAGGCAGAAAATATAGGGCCGTGGCCTTGATGCACCCAAACTGTCAGCTAGCTAGCAGGGCTACTTGATACTGGCTTACTGGCCCAGCGTTAATACACAGAAATTGTTAAAAGATGTGTGGCTTGGACACTATATCAATATCTGGAAAATGATGCTGATGCTTTGAAATGAAACCTGGTATTAGCATGGGCTGAATATAAAAACCTAAGTTTGGCTTTATTAATAAAGATGATGACAAAGTTAAAGCAGGCATCCTAGGAACTAGACCCGTACCATAAAAAGGTCAACCAATGGGGCGCCCGTATAGCTCAACGTGTTGAGCAGGCGACCCATGTACAAGGGCTGGTCCCCGACGCAGCTGGCCCGGGTTCGATTCCCACTCGCGGCCCTTTGCTGCATGTCTTCCCCTGACTCTTCTCCTGTTTCCTGTCTCTCTCACACTGCACCTATCCAATAAAAGCCGATAAAAGGCCAAAAAAATAACTAAAAAAAAAAAAAAAAGGTCAACCAATAACCTTTGACTTCCCCTATGCTAAACCTCTTCCATCTTCTACCTCTCATACTTTTACCGTCTTCTCTGTCCTTTCTTTTCTTGTCATCTAAACCGCCCCTCCTGTCTATTCGCCTTAAAGGTTTTTACTAAATCAGCATGTTCTTCAGTTAAATGAGGGAAAGCACATTCCTCTCCCCTTTCTTTGACCGCCAGTGGCATTGCAGCATGAAAGAGAAGGATGGGGATTGGAAGTAGCAGTCACATCATTTCTGGTTTGCGCAACCTGCTCAAAGTTTGCAACTAAATGCTTGTCTTCAGTCGAGCTGACAGGGGAGAAGTGGGCGCTCAGTGAACCATGGCCGGGCTGCCATGAAATGACAGGAATCATTGGCATACATTTCAAACAGCCTTGCGCTATCCTATTAAAGTGCCACATCCCCACTTTAAAACAGACAAGAAGGAATCCGCTTTGATAGATAGAGACTAAAATGGCTTATTGATTTTCTCACTCCTTTTTTCTTTGTTAGGAACTTTTAAAAATTAGAACCCAAACTTATCTTTTTTTTTTAATTACAATAGATTGGAAAAAATTAGAAAAGTGGTCTCTAATGGCCTCACAGCTTTTGAATAATTACACTCACTGATATGTTTAAATTGTTATGTAATTACACAAATATACGATGTCACATACATGCAGCATAAACATGTCAAATGAATGAAAAAACATCATACAACCTCAAAAATACTTTAAAAAAGGCTATTTAACATTATTAAAGTTTCATTATGGACCTAAATTTTATACCTTACTTTTAAATTGCATGAACATTTCCAACATTGAATTATATTTTAATGTGGTACTTTGAATTTCTACTACTTATTAGTGCTTTCAGTGATGTTTTAGCTTCAGGTTTAATAAACTCAGAGATATTTTTATTATGTCGCAGCTTGTTAGCTCTCTTAAAGATAAAGACTGGTCCAGTATGTCCCTTTGACTGGCAATTCAGCATAACTGCTAAGCTTAAAACATCTTTAAAATCATTCAGTTTTATATGGTAATAATCACCAATAAGAGTCTTTATCATGCAACTCGTTCAACTGTAATTTCCTTTGTAGTTTTCAGTTTCTACTGTAATTTGTTCATGATCAAAATATTACAAAGTATTCTATTGGAAAGTACTTTGAGTCAGTGTTTAAAATGTGTTATATGCATGACTAACTATGACTTATGTTATTAATAGATATTTTGCACACTACAGTGAATTCATGTTTTAAAATGTTGATTTATAGTTGTTTTCAGTAATATTGCGAACATGAGACTTTAATATAACACAAAGATAAGAATGAAAATGCATTTTATCACAGCGGCATTGTTCAAGACTTTACTGCTTATAGCCTTTTAACTTGACAGCTCGAGTTGACGGCTTATAGCACATTTAACCCATTATGACAGAGGAAGTAAGAAGAAGTAATGGTCCTTTAAGCAGTTTACAAAGCTGTTAGTAGAGGAGTAGGAGGTCATGAAGCAGAATCAGACAGGGGGCGAACAATCGGACAATGGCAGAAATGTTTGAGGAATTAGATTTAAAAATGAATCTGATTGCATTAAGCTGATGCTCAGGTTTTAGGTGATACTCATGAGGTTAAGAATGTAAGGATAACTCTGCGGTTTGTATGAAATGCTCAGTAAGTGCTAAAGACCAATTAGAGGACTTCTCAAATGAAGCTTATCCAACTATTTTGTTTCAAAGAATTTACGATCACTCTTACCTTCAGAGTTCTGCACTGTGGTTCAGTGAGATGTGTTACCTCATAAATATTATACCGTTAGCAGGATAATTAAATTAACATAATTATTTCAGAGCTGCCTGAGGCATATGATTCATTGAGTGTCAAAGGGCTTGTGTCTAGCTTCAGGGTTGGATTTGATCAGTTATATCCCAAACATCCTGATACTAAAGTCAACTGCTTAATGTAATAAAAAAATAAATACATTAATTATTTTCTGACTAAATTGAAAATTCAGAAACAGCTTAACACAGAGCGTGTGGATTTAAATTTGGATGCGGCACTCTGAATGTCTATTCTGTGCTTGACACAAACACAAATCCGCAGAATTAGTCTAATAGGTGACTGTGGCCGGACAAAATCCTAACAGCCTTGTCAAATGCTTTGTGCCTTTCAGAATAGAGACTGTGTTCTGGCCCATCAGTTTCATAAGGCCTACATTATGGGTCGTTGAGTATGTTGAGACACCCATAGCAGGGGACCTGCTGCCATGCTTGATTCCCACACTGCTCAGCACAAATATTACAGCCACAGACATAACATGGTGTAAAACAAAATGATCTGGGGGGCCACGGCCATCCTCCCCTCTTATAACCTTCAATCCTCTCTAATCAGGGTCTTTTTGTCATCCTGAAAGAGGGGCACTGAGTAGCACTTCTGGGGTGTGAATGGTACAAAAGAGAGGGTCTCATTTCCATCTGACAGTGTGATGGAGATTGAATGTGAGCTTTAGGAAGATAAATGGGCATCCCGCAACCCTCGACACTATCTGCAAAGCTGCTCTACAGCCCTCCCTGGGGAATCACTTAAAGCTGAGTATTTGGGGCGTCTTTCGCTAAGTTCTGCTTAGGTTTGTCAATACTTTGTCAGGCCCCCTCTCATTGCCATTAAATTAGGGAATACATTGAGGGGGAAAAAAAGGCAATCAAATCACTGAAATAGGGATAATGTCCGATATACACAAGGTTGTTTGTATTCAATTAGGTTTGTAAAATTACAAAAAAAAAACATTTGATCGTTATATTATTAAACCACTTCCAAAATTACATTAATTGGTCCTATAAAATAACAGTATCAGTCATCTTTTAATTATCAATCGTGATGTGATCAAAAATTAAAGTAAGTTTTTTTTACAGAATATCACATTTTTTTGCTTTTTTAAAAAATAATCAATTTGTCATATTTATTGTGATACAATTAATTCAAAGCAACTTAAAAAATGTGCTGGAGCATGCAGGGCAAAAGAACATTTTTAATTCCTAAGTCAAATTTGCTATCAACTGCTCAAGGCACAAATCAAGTTTGTACATTTTTTTTAAATCCATCCATTTTAAAGAAAATATATCAGATTTTTAATACATGACGACAATGAATTCTTTTGATTTACAAAATAAATGTTTGAAATGAGTGTTTAACTTAAGAAAAGGTGATATTTTACTTCCTTAAAAATAATCTTAATTTGTAACGGAGTGTGGTCGTGCACCAGAGGGGATGAGTGAATGTAATTGGGTGTACGTGTCAATTTGTGTAGTGCGAGTTTGTGTATATGCGTGCACCTGTGTGTGCGTGCAGGGACGGGTCGGTCTCTCTTCCTAACAGCCCCAGCGGCCCTGCTTTAGGCCCAGTGACAGGGCTCTGTCTCTCAGCCACACTTGACTGGGTCCCGCTGACACTCAACTGTCAAGCCGGCAAGCCCTCAACCACTGCCCTAACATGCTCTACAGCTTCACCCAATTAACTTGCTTTCACTTGACATCGCGGCAAAGAGCTTCATAATAGGTGGTCAAGGTGCAGTGTGTCTGCTTTCGCCCCTCTCTGACGACTAGCAGCGCGCGCACACACACGCACACACACACACACACACACACACACACATTGAAGCGTTGCCCCCCCCACCACCACCTCTAGCTCTCAATGCTTTTGTGCCTCTGTAGGTCTAGCAGGCCTCTCTTGGCTGCCTCCGCCTGTTCATTGCACTGTGACAGCAGGAGAGCATTGATCCAGGAGAGAGGGATGCAGTGGGGTACAAACGGTCTTGCATGGAAACCTACGTGCACTAATCCTACTGGACATGGCTCACTCTCACAACTGAATACAAAACCACATATGCAGATGTGCACATTTGTGTGCACCTGTGCTTGCATGAAAGCTTGTGAGCACGTGTGAACATGCATCAATGCACGCTTTGGAGTTTGCTGTGTGTGTGTGTGTGTGTGTGTGTGTGTATATGTGCATGATATCAATGTGTTCTGAAAAAAAAATGTGACTGTGTGTGTGCGTTTGTAGAGCATTGTGTGGCTAACTCCACCTCTCTCTCTATCAGACATTCAGTGAGTTGGACACCAAGCCAGACTGGGCAAAGGAAGGAAAGCGATTTGACCCCCGACTGTGCGTTTGGGGAAGAGGGTCTTGAAGCATGTCAGCTCCACTCAGGCTCCACTTCCCCTCTGTGTCCTTCCTATTTTTTCCCTTGTGCCAGGCCAAAACTTTGAAAACATCCACCTTAATAGGACCTAGTCAGCGAGAGCTACTCTTCCGTCTATCAAACTGTGATCCAAGGTGTCAGCCTGGACCGGCTTTGACAGAATGTCTCCAAACGAACAGTACAATGGTGTTTCCCTCCCTAGCACTCGGCTACTCTAGTGTAGCCCCTGGCTGCCTGGCCTCTCCATCTCACTACACCACCTCTCCCCTAGTTCGCCTGCTTGATTTCACCTCATAGAACACCTTGCAACAGTGGGTTGACTGACAGCCACAAGCCAGCCTAATTGTCTCCTTTTCCAATTTAGAGCCCATTGGAATGCTTCAATCTTATTTCCCTTCTTAAGGAGATGAAGCTCTTCCAGGAGATGGAGGAAATATGAAGTTGCTCATCATTATTTAATCACAATGCCTTATCAAAACATGGACTGCAGTTATGTCAGAAGCTGCAGTGATAAAAGCACAAAAAGAACCCTTATGCAGCAGGCATTGTACATTTCTAAATTGTATGTGGAGTTGTTATAGAATTTAGGAGCTAAAGTTTTATGCGCCTGGGGTGATTTCACCGAAAACAAAAGCCTCATACCCCAAACTCCAAATTGTGTATGTTCAGAAAATAAATATTGGGATTAAATTCCCACAGCATAACAATTCCAGTTCATCCATTCTTCACGCTGCCCAAAATAATACAATTCATAGCTGTCAGGCCCTATGGCATCCCAAATTTTGAAGCATCGATCGAGGATATTGACCATTCACCAGATGCAACTCTCTGTGTTTTAACACAGTGAGTTAAAATTATATTTGGCCTTCCTATTAAACAATAGGCTCCCCAGCAATCCACATCACCGCATGATAAGTAAAAACAAATGCAAGGGGTGAAAATTAACATTAGTAACAATTAGATATGCATAAATTAGTATTGTTTGCAATGCCCAAATGTAAATTGCTGAAATGTTAATGAAGGTAACTATTCCATGTGATAACACCTCATTTGTTTGGATTTTGTAGTAATTATTACTCCTGAAACTTTACATCTTCAATGCTGCGCCTCTAGGCATCATGTTCACTGTAGACATCCACTGAAAAGACTGAGCGAGTAAAGCTGGAGACGCAGAGAGCTGGCTGTTACTGAGGCCTAAGTGTTGTTTGGTTTGGTGCTCTGATTGTGCTGTTGAGTTTTAACTATTAATACACAGTCTGAGCAGCTTTAGAGTATGCTTGAACCGCTAGAATCTCTCTGATGACTTCCACAGCTGAGGCTTTGTCCAATAAATTAAAAATAACACAGCCAGCTATGTGTGAATCAGAGCTTCTTTTGCACCCCAGACCATTTTAGGTAAGGGAAAATAAAGTCCTTTCTCAAGGCCCAGAGTCCAGGAGTGCAACTGGAGAATAGGCATGTGGTTTCATCCACAGTTTCGCAGCACACCTGTGCTGCAGTGTAGTGCTGGTCCCAGTCTCTCTTCTCTCCTCAACCAAATGTACCCCTTTGGCCTTTTGGCTGCCAGTGTAGTTTGTCATTCAAATTGTATGAAACTACTGTGGATTACCATGAGGAGGAGGCAAACTGCACTCCAGCTATACACTGTAGCCTCTTAAAAGCACTACTTGATGTTGTTTTCTCAAAATGTGTGTGCGTGCCTGTGTGTCTGTCTCCCACTCGACTGTACTGGTGTTAAGATGGCAACACTTGCCCCTCTAACCATCACTGAGTCAACAAATGAGTCCACACTAGGTACTATTGGAGCAGCTCCCAGTGGTTTCCCAAGTTCCTGCCGGAGCTGGTGGAGACACACATACACATTTATGCACACACTTGCACAGACAAACACACACACACACACACACACACACACACACACAGAAGAACCAGCTAGTCTCAAGGACACTCATGCGGTTTCACATCTAGTCAACCACCCAAACAGACCCTTTTGGTCTTCCAGTTCACTTTAAAATCCATAGCCACAAAAAGAGCACTGGCACAATATTAATAACACTTAATCATTTCCTCTGACCTAAATGATTTCTTTATGGTGCAGTGGAAACAGCAACCAGAGGCATGAATTTGGTCTTAATCTGGCTGAATGTCAGAACTGTCCTCGGCGAACACACAAGCGGCCACACAGACACACACACACACACACGCAATGCCACACACAGTAGTCGCATAAAGAAATATGCTCCTGACAGAGTTTGCGTATGACTGCATTTTCCTTTCAGCTTTTTTCAGACTCAAACACGTAAAATGAGTAAACTTTGCTTAAACATATATTAATAATAAAACTGGAACTTAGTGCAAATACATCTGCATCGCCCCCTCAAGTATTACGCCCCGTTTTATGTTTTATGTTTTATGCTTCAAATTTCATGCCACGGCTGCTTCCTTTAGTGAATTTTCAATTCATATCAGGATAAGCGGTCTGTTCTCAGGAGTACCATTAGATAAAGATAAGTATTTAGCTCCAAGGAAAAAGCCTTTGAAATGAAGCCCTTCGCTGTAATGGTAGAAGTAGCATCATATCAAAGACGGAAAGTCCCATTATTTGTTGGATCTTTATGTGGCAAACAATTTCAGGACAGATGTTATATTGAGCAGCATATATTTTTGTTATACCACTGTTGACTCACATTGTTGATTGCATTAAATGTTATTTTAGTCCAGCTGCGCTATTCATTACATTTCTAATTTAAGAAAAATTTGAGCGTCTATATTTCCAAACAGCAACTTGGCTGTCACACTTTTTACAAATAAGAAATAGCAGTCTGGAAAAGACTTAAGCTAGAGACAGACTGAGGAAGAGAGACAGACGGGTGTGAATGGGAAAAGAGGAGGAGGGGGTAGTATTTTAATGCCTGTTGTCACCACGTAATGTCCTCACTACGACAAAATGCTGAACCAGAGAAACTGGAGAAGACTTTTATAAAATCCCCCTGCCTCCTCCAACATATCTCTGGGATATTCCAAGAGCAAAACGTATAAATCTGGGTCTTTTCGCATCCAAGTCCCTCTCCTGAGCGCTGAATTCGCACACATAAACACACACAGACACACGCTGACACACTAAGTCCCTTGGGACCCATGACTGCAGTTTGAATACATACTGCACACTACCGAGCCCTTGCTGGAGCCAGCCCTGGCCGGGTTACACTGACACTATAATAACATGCTCTCAGCAAGACGAGGTGTTGGTCCTCTCTAACCTGTCCTGTTTTCAAGCTGCGAAGTTAAATTAACAATCTTGTGTCATCTTTACTACTGTGAAACTCAGAAGAATGACTCACGCCTCACAAGTTTTTGCAGGAGGTTAAAATCGGGACAATTCCTGATTACTGTTCAACACAGATGAGGGAGTCAAAGAATCTTGTTGCTGTTGTTTAGCTAGCTGTCTCCGCCATTCTCAACTTGTATTCCATAGTCGTGCCATGATTTGTTTTTAATTTACTTTCTCTTCCCACAGCTTACATTTTCTCTCCATCTCTCATCTTGTTATGTGTTTGTGTGGTGTGCACAGTCTGTTTGTGAATGAATGTGTGTCTCCTCATGAATTTATTTATTTGTTTCAGTGAACCACAAGTCGGCGAGCTGAGCAGAAACCGTCATTTTGCGTAAACAGTCATGAAACACGAAGGAGGGGAGCAGAGAGAAGAGAGAGGGAGGGGAGGGGGACAAAAAATTTGGAGGAACAAAAGGAAGACGGAGGTGTAGCGTGTTTGGAAAAGACGGTGACTCTGCTGCAAAGCCTGAGGGAACAAAAAGGGCAAACGTGGCTCATCCCCCACCTGGCGCTTGTCGACAAGAATTTAATACCAGCTCTAACGTCTGAACCGCACAGCAGGAAAAGGAGGAGGAGGGAACGGTGGGATAGGAAATACTCTCCACACCTTCTTCATGTCAAACACAAGTCTGTGTGTGACTGTGCTGTTGCACCACCTAAGGGACACGTTAACCTCCTCCCCGCCAGCCTCATTCCCCTCCTTAAGTCACACTCGCACACACAGAGAGACACGACTACACCAGTATAAACACACCCTCTTTCAAGAACTCACTGAGTCTTTGTTACCTGCCCCTGGGGTCAGTTAGGTCACAGGACCTGGCCTGTCCCCATATGGAGGGCTTTGGTCCCACGCCCAGTTTGATTTCCCCTTCTGCCTCCCTGATTAAATCAAGTTGGACATTTCTGTGGAGGTGGGAGAGAAAAAGGGAGAGCATCAAGGGAGGGAGAGTGCAACTACTGCCAAAACTTCAGCCAAGCAGCGACGCACTCTTCCAGACAAGTCACCAAATTGTCTTCCTAGCTCTTCATGCATCTTTCCCTTTGCTGCTATCCTTTTTTTTTAACTTCTTCAAGAAGCATTCTGTGTTTGAAAAACAAATCAATGTATATACTATATGACTTGAAAAAGCAGAAATGTCATCTGTAAAGGGAATTAATGGCTAAGCCTTTAAAAAGGACATAAATCTGAATTAGGCTGAAGGACGTGGTGAGAGGACTCAGTAGTTGCGAACACATTCATGGTCACCAAGCTGGGCGACTCAGCAGGGGTGCAAGAATGTGGGACAAAATCTGCCAGCTGGCTACAGGCTGCAGGATGTTCAGCAAACTCTGCTCAAATGTCCAGTCCAAAATACTGACTCAAGCTGCTTGTCGTTTTAGCTGATGACAAAAGATTTTTGCGAATCAAATCAAATCAAATCACAACAAAATCACATCAAATCTATAATGCAACCATAATGGTACTAGAGTTGATCAACAAGCATCATCAGATAGGATCCATCTATGTACAACATGCTTGCTTCTCTGTACAGTCCATCCAACGAGCCAAATGCAGTGTCAGTGAGTGATGAGTCAGAAAGCAGTGGTTTTTGTGGGGATGTAGGAAACAACAACAAGCCCGGCTAGCCCACTATTGTGTGTCTCAAGATGATGACATCATGACACAGTGAGTAGGAGGTAAAGAGCAGAACAATAATCATTCATCCCCATCAACCTCTGGCTCTGTTATACAAACCCTTGTTGATCTTCCTTCCCACTTTCTAACAGTCACACTAGAATGTACAACTAGGAAATGGTGTTAATGCACACACCTAGATGTTTCACCTAGATACAGTGAAACATCACCCAGCGTCCTGCTCCCAAGCAGACAGATCTAGGGGAGTGAATGCAGATGTTTAGAGAGCCTGAGCTGTGACATTACAGAAGATATTTGCAAGTGCATGCATGCTCATGTATGTATAAATAAACTGTAAAAAATCTACCGGTCCGTGTGTGCACTTGCATAGATAAAATGAAACTCTAAACAGCCTCCATTGTCTGGCTTTTTCTTTTACTCTGGAGGCCTTAAACCAATTTACACACCAACTCCTTCCACCTTCTCACATACAGCCCCATGATGTTTAAATTAAAGAGGGGTGGTGGAGAGGGGAGCAGTGTAGAGGAGAGAAAGAAAAAAAAGTTTCCTGAACATAGTAGAAAATTATTTTCTCTGGACAGTTTTAAGAGTCGACATCCTGTGCTGGAGTTCTCTAATCATCACCAGCGCAATTTACAATCAGAACACACAGCGAGCCAGTTCAGACCAGCTCATCTGTTGACTTTGGCCCCAGCTGAGCCCTGCGTCCTGCTCTGCATGTGTGTGTATCTGTGTGCTGTTTGCCATTTGAGACTTGGGTGACTCGGCACTGGGCCCTGACAAGGGTGGGGTGAACCACTGTGGGGCTGAGGCGACCGCACACATGCACATGTTCCCGCTCTCTTTCATACGCACATTTGCACGCTTTTCTTCTTTGGACACAGGCACACACCATAAAACATCCACTGAACAAACATGGAAATGTATTTGAGCACACATGCGTGCATAAGATTTGGGCATAATTGCGCACTTGATAAACACAGATATGCATGCCACCAGGAGACCATTGCAACACACTTGGACTCAAATGCAATCAAGACAGATGTTTTACCACAAAAATTCCCTCACGCATATATTTAGTTCCATACATACATGCAGAAAATCCCCCCACCCCACGCCATATATCTACGCTAATTCGGCGTGGCCCTGGTTCACAATGCACAGCCCTTGTGTACATTTGTGTGTACGTGTGTGCGTGTGTGGGTCACACTCAGGATGCTCTCCCACCCACAGTTCCCTTGGCTGGCCTCCACCTAGCCCAAGCCCAGTGCGGTGCTGCTGCCTTGCCGCAGGGCTGAACACAGCTCACTGTGTGTCTGCCCCCTCACAGCCCCAGACTGTCCCAACCAATGTGCTTCTGATTAGGTGGCTTAATTACAGCTGTAAAAACAATGTTGATATAAGCCTCAAAATTGCAGTGTGTCAGATACTATTAGCCAACCTTGGACTCCAGCCATTGTTATCCAACTCCTCCAGCAAATCCCTCCACCCCAACCCCCCAGCTCACCCCTCTCTCTTTCTGGCTCCTCCCATACTTTTTCTCGCCCTTAAGATTTTTTCCTCTCCCCTTCATGTTTTCTTTTATGTCACAAGCTGCAAGCATATTAGAGGCCAAATGGTGCACAAATAAACAGCAGAGGCATGCAGATTGACCTCGAGACAGTCAAAAAAAAAAGTCAGAGAAAGCACTCTCGAATACCAACATGTTAGAAACACATGAAAATAAAAGCAAAAAAAATAAAGAAAAACATCCACTTAAGCAGATCAGGTGTGAATTACACTTCATTTGTTCAACTGGCTTTTTGGCCTGGGAGGCTTGACCTTTTTAGTGGTCTGTGGGTTGTTCAAAATAAGGGCTCTGGCTCCACGGCAGAGTAAGAGGATATTCTATTAGCAAATATTGCAAGGTGGTGAAGGCTTCCAGAGAGTGGAGGTCAGACAGTCTGGAACAGGACACAGTACTGTGTGTTGGGCTCTTTGTGTTTCAGTGACAGTGACTGAAGAGCGGGAGTGTTAGGTGTGCCAGAAGTCTGGTCCAGGGAAAACGAGGCAACACCGTTGAGTGGAAGCAAGAAAGAAAAGCAAAGTGAAAACCTCAAGTATGCAAATCCTGGGTGGTCCCATTTTCGGAGAAAGTCCCCTTTTTTGTCTGTCTCCATCTTTGGGGCAGCTTCAACCTCCGCTCTCCTGAGAACCAGGTGCTGTGGATGAACAGCGGACATTCATCAGGCTCACTTTCACCTAATCAGCTGAGTTAAGACAACAGACACCGAAGAGACCAAAAGGAGTGAGAAAAATTTGACAAAAAGGCAGCGGAGTGGACTGATGGACATGCCAAGGGCGTGTTTCCAAACCCCGCCGGCCTCCATGGTGGCCTGCCCAGCAGCTGGCACTTCAAGGTTTCCTAAATGTGCAACGCCAGGGCCCCAAACTGACACTGGTATGAAGAGCAAGACAGACCAAAACGAAAGCAAGGAAGCAAACTCCCCAGACTAGTATTGATTCTTGTGGACCGAGCAGGGTGTGTCTCTCCACTTCCCACCCTTGAAAGGCCGTCTTGTCACAAAAGGTGGAGGCAATACAGTATGCTGTCGTTTGAATAATTGATGACTGATTCCTAAGTAATCAGTGTCCTCACAAGACAATGCATTCTCTCTCTCCCTGGTGGAGAGAAAGAGCTCAGCCTGTTTTTGTCCCATTGCCTTTAGAAGCAAAAGGTAAAAGCTTTAATGCACTGAAGCCACTGGAAGTGCTGCCTCTGAAGGACTCCCCCTGGAATCAGCTGGGATGGTGTGTCTCTCCTTATGAGGGGGCCTATCGGAGTGGCCTTCCAGTAAAAGGAGTTAGAGAGAAAGAGAGAGAGAGACAAAGTAGCAGAGGAAGATAGAGTCATTGAGTGAGCAAGTGTGTTGAAACAGGAAGGCGTGTGCATTCATTTAGATCATGTGTATGCGCTGCAAAATGTATACTAAGTATAAAGTTTGTTTAGGTGGTACGCATAAAAGTATTTGTGTTCACATAAGAATGTTTTCGTAAGTGCCCGTCCGAGAGTGTGTGTCCTGGAATGCACAACACCTTCCTCCAAACAGGAAAGGAGTGCAGTTAATAGCTTCACCACCCTTTCCCCTCATACAGGACGGTGGCCAGACCAAAAGAAATGCAACCGTGGGCCCATCAGATCACTGCTCTGAACTCTTTCCACAGTAATCTCCCACACAACGTCTCATTTCCTGAGATTTCCCCCAAAGATGCCGTCTGCGAAGCACCTGGCACGAGACATGAAAATATCCCTGTCAATCTGTTTGCCAAACTATTTGCCTGCTATCTACAAGACATGTAAAGAAGGCAACAGAAAACAGAAGAAGACAGCTAAGGGAAAAACGAGCCAATAATACTACTGCTTATCTAGACAAAAGCACATAATTAGAGAGTCGGTGTGCTGTTTCTTCAGGAGAGCAGTGGGATTCTCGATGGGCCTCTGTGCATTTTCCATGTGGGCTCATGTAATACAAAGACACTGCTATCCACAGACACACACTGTCCTGTTATCACCTCGTACAGCAACCCCAAGGGTCACACAGCAGAGTGCCCTGAAAAGACACTAAGAGTGAATAAACATAGAAGCGTGTGACTCTTGGGCCACACACAAAGACTACTATTACATGTACAGAATAATCACTATGGTGGTCTACAAAAAAATACTGAATTCATGGTTTGTTTGTTTTTTTTTTTTTATAACTCCAACATAAGCTTACTTCAGTAAAATCTTTCTGCTGATTTATTTGTTGGGTGGCTATCAAATCTTGGTACTAAAATGTGTCTAAACCTGCAAAAGACTAAAAATCTGAGTAAAATGCTTATTTTATTTGATTCAACAGCTTCAGATTCCAAAATTCTGATTTTGCCAAGAATGTTATTTATGCATAGGATTTGATAAAAGAACTTGCTGTGATTCCTTGAAAGAATCAAGATGTATTATTTTATAGCTTCAGAAAATATTGACTAGCTGATCAGCAGAAAATTAACTTTCATTGACATTTTTTAAATTGTTTAATTGTTGTTGCTGTTTAATGATTTTAAAAAAAAAACCTTTCCAGCTTTTCAAATGAGAGACGTTTTAAATTCTCAAATTACTAGTGAATGATTATATGTTAGACAAAGAGGTATTTGAAGGTGTTGCAGCAAAAGCAAAATTGTGATAGACATTTTTCACTATTCAAACTGCAGCACTGTGTTGTTTTGGTATCACTATCAAAACTCTATAACCATATCAGAACTATTAGAGAAATTCTAAATAAAATCTACCCCTGAATCACCTTTTTTGATTCTATGTGAGTGAACTTGTCTTGAACTTGCTTTAACATTTCACAAAATAAAAAAACTATGTTGTTCTGTTTTGTAGCTATAATATATTCAGCTATATCATTTGTTTTTTAAAAAAACAAAACATTAATGTGGGGTCCCAACGAAGCTCATGGCCACGGTGAAGTAAATGTAGCTTACAGTAAGAAAATGCAAACACAGTTCCATTTCGTGTGCAGAAATGTTTGTATGAAAGCATTAAGATCATTTCAATATCAAAGGCACATGTTCGCTTAATTTGCATTAAACAGGGGAGGGTGGAAGCACATTTGGAGCAAAGAGGAGGTCCTTATCCCAATCAATCAAGACATGTTAGTTGTGCAAAATCACATAATTAAAAAATGCACAAATATCATAACTTCTCAAAAATATCCAATTATGATTTCTTTTTATCCCTGAGCACATGCCTCTCCTCTTTTCATTATGTTGTGACAGTAAAGTGAAACATTATTTAATATTTAGTGATGAAACAGGCAAGAAACTCTCTCTTCTAACTCGCTCTGCAGAAATAAAACTGAAGAGGCAGTGAGAGTCTCCGAGAAATATGCTGAAAGTGTCAATGCCGCTGCTTGAATATGGCAAAATTGCTTATTTTCAGATTCAGCCACATCAAGCAGTTTTTTTTCCTGGCTGTTTGTGGAGAAGCTTGCATATTCATGGCCTGCCTGTTTTGAGAACCTGTCACTGAGCCTGTTATATAGCTCTGCCTGCCTTCCTGCTCAGGATGGCTTCAGAGGCAAAAACACTCCATCAGACTGAACATTGGCCAGCTGACACAGTCAGGCAGTAAAACTGACAGCCAATGGAGTCTGGCCTAGCAAATGAACCGAACCTAACACACCACTGACACAGGGGTCAACTTCTGTCACCGCCTATGTATCTGCACATTCATACACATAAAAAAGCACATATGCACTTCAAAAAGACAACGCACTCCACATCCTATTGCTATCAAATACCCGTACACTCTCACAGGCACAGCCCATCACTTGCATCCTCCCACTTCTCTCCTTTGGCTGGGTTAAATCCAGCAAAACCCCAGCCTTGTATTTGACCTGCCTCCCACCTCAGCTGTAAAAGAGCGAGCGCAGAAAGGAGGAGTTGGTGAGCACCGGGCTGCCCACTTCTCAGACAAGAGCAACTATGGATTTATGACTTAAACTTGCCTAGTTATAAGGTCAATATAATATTGAAATGCATGGGAATAATTCCCCTTCTGCGTGGACAACTACCTTCATAAGTCTGAAGGATTAATAAAACAACTGGGTGAGTGTTTTTGCTGCTATGAAAGTTCTCATTGACAGTGTATCCCCCTGTGGCTCTGAAACAGAACAGGTGTTCGATGAGAGATTAATCAGTGTGGCTAACACACAGGTCAGGAGGCCTTTATGTTGAAACCAGCCACTGACAACCTTGTGTGTGTGTGTGTGTGTGTGTGTGTGTGTGTGTGTGTGTGTGTGTGTGTGTGTGTACATGTGTTTGCATTTTCTGTGCATGCAGGTATATAAATATATATATATGTGCTTTCCACTTGAAGATAGTATTGTGTAAGTGGTGTGTGTTACCAATCCAGGTTCCTCCTCCCACGCTATATGACTGCTGTGTTCCCCCTCCTCCCAACCTTCCCTCTGCTGCACAGCCTCTGTACATGGAGAGCTCTGCAGAGTCCCCACGGAATCTCCTGTGTCAGTACATTACCTTATAAGTGGAGGTATCGACTGTGGGGACTCTTTGATACACATTCACATACAGTACAAACACAATTGATCTTCAGCGGAGCATTGGAGGGGGTCAGGGTGGGGAGTGGGGGTGCTGAAGAAAGATCTGCACACACATAACAGATCACAGGCCTTCTTGTGGAATAAGAACTATGTGTGCATGAAGAAACAAAACGTTCTTTTGATAAGGATGTCACATGGAGCAATCTTTCCCCAGAGCCAGCCGCTGAGCACTGAACACTATCAGCGATCTGGGAAAGGCTCAGCGTATCACTGTAAAAGTGCGCCTCACATTGGGCAATAATGCGGCTGGCTGTATTAATTATACATTTCTTTTTCTTTTTGCATGAGCAGATTTTCCCCTTAGGGATGCCAAAATAATGACTCCATCTTATGACAACATTTGCAGCTCAATTAAAAAGTGTTTATGTCAATCTTCTCCTGTGTGGGCGCTGCCGGTTCACCGTGTACACAGTAGTAGGAGGATGTTGTCATCTACTCACCGTGAAGCGTCAGAGACCTTAGGTTGTCATGACAATACACAGAGGTCAAACTTCAGCACTGACATTCTCTCAAGGCAAAATAAATATTCCATCCAATCTCCACACTTATTGGTAAAAGGAATTATTTACTCGTTTTATGTTCTTTCAGAGATGGGGGGAAAACATAAAAAATCAGTGAGTGACTAATCGATTCCTCCTCCATTTATATTTAAAACCGTTGAAGAAAGTGGCGTTAGTTAGGTTCAAATAAATACTTTTCTCTTAGATGTGGATGCAAGCTCAGACAGCAGTCAATGATATGTTTGAAATAAAAATAAATGAATTGGAGTGTTTTCTCTCACAGTGAGAGGAGAGCCCTAATGAGAGTGATCACAGATGCCAAGACCAAACACTTCAAACAAAAGCAGCTTGTTCTTTCATACATGAACAGAAAAAAAAACTTTAAAGATATTCCCTTTAAAGAAAAACAAAACAAAGAGTATAACAGAAAGAAAGAAAGTGGAATTACATTGTCTGATAAAGAGAGTCCGAATCAAACAATCACAACCCCTTTGCTATCTGTCTGGGAAATGGTCATGATTGGAATATTTGTATGCGTAAAAGCAGAGGAATTTTGAAAATTACCAACATAATTTACTGCAATTATGGGTTTCCCCCTTGTACATATTATACTGCAGCCGCACATTGCTGCATTAAATGTACACTATATTCCAAATGCTCTAGCTGTTCATATTTAGATGAGTTGTGAATATAAACAAGTGAGTGAGTGAAAAGTCCTTCTTGGTCTATTTAAACCCTCCCCCGCAGGCAACAGTATTTACAAGGAAACGGTTATCATTTAGTCTCTGTTGCAGATCAAAATGTCAAGCTCCACAGAGAATCTGAGCAGTGCTGTTAGGGCCAAAAGTGCAGTTTTAGAGCCCCAGGATCTGAGAGGAAAAATGATTTGCAAATGCCCAAATATGTCTAATTGACCTGAAATATAGCCTGTGTGCAGGAACTGTTTGAAATCAATACGAAGAGTGAAAGAATATCCTTGAAGGAACATTTCAGAGGATCGTACCGCATGTCTTTCGGAGCAGCATTGTGAAGTATGCAAGAATTATGAAAACAATCAAGAAGTCACAAAAGGTCACGTGAATTAAAATTAAAGTGGTTGCAGCCAATTAAGAGAGTGTGAGGAACAGCTGTTTTTTACCTACCAGATCTACTGTAGTTTATATGAATATTCTGTGGATGTGGAAGTCATTTGTGAGTGAATTTACACAATGTATTCCCTCTGTATTTGTTTATTGTGCGTATTTAGCGAGGTAAATCAATAAATAGTATTCCCAGCCTTGATTGGATTCACAATTAGCTGCAGTGAGAGCCTCCCTGACAGTGAGTATGTTAGATTCAGCACCACCAACCAACCTGACTGTCTCTCCCTCACATCAACCGCCGCTCCAACACACCATCCTCCTCTCTGCTGTCCAGGTGCCTTGTGGGTAATGGGTGAGGACTGGAAGGAAGTTCCTCCTGTGTGTGGCAGGCATGCCATGACAGCTCCAAGATGCTCTTTGACCTGAGAGGAAGGGAAAACAACATCAATGGTAATTCCCCTTCAAACACATTAACTGGGATGAACTGGGTCCCACTGAGCCCCTCTGAGTGGACTCGCATTGATCGCAGAAATCCATGAATAAATTTAGCACTAATTGATTTTTTTTTTCTCCTCAGAAAATAAATCTCTAATTCTGAGTAGAGGCAGTGAATGTAGCGGATTGTGCAGCCGCCTTTCTTTTCTTAAAAATTAAATTTTGATAACTAACTAAAAAAGCTTCGAAAATATTCAGAGTCCTCTCATATCTTCTGATCCAGGAAGCCTGTTGTTTTCAGAGCAGCCACAAAGTTTCATCATTGTGACAGGACAAGGGTCAATAAAAAATAAATAAATGCACTTTGAGGTCAGTTCATAAACAAACAAAAAGAATTAGCTGTGTTAGGGCTAGTGAAGCAACAAGCCCATAAATTCACCCATTAGGTCATGTGGATCTCAGCTACCTTCTAATTGCTTTCAGTGGGTATTAGAGTTAGAGTTGGATGGGAAAGATGTCACAGATGCGTTTACAAAAGATTTTATCCAATCATCCCATAAAAGAGTGATACTGTCAATACTGGAAGAAAGCATTTAAAAACATCCCAACATTAAGTGTAAATATGTCTAATCTAAAACAATGTCAGTGTAAAAGAACATCTGTATTGAAAAAAATAAACAAATAAATGAATAATTAAATCTAAAAAGTTGAGAAAAGCTTAAATCTTAAACCTCATTATATACAAAGCTGATTGTAAACCCTCTAGAGTATCTCATTCACAATGGATCCTAAAGTTGAGGCTGATTTTTGGTGAGATGATACAGCATTTTACTTGGCAGAATATGATTTTCTCTCTTCTTTTTAAATGTATTGCAACAACACTGCTCAGTGAAATATAATAGCTTTGAGGACAGAATAGAAAATACCTGCTTTTACTTTATGCTGTGATTAAATGTTTAAATCTTACTTTGCATTTAAATGTCTGAGCTGTGATATTGATGGTCAAATACACCACCTTGTACCTAATAACTGGAGTAGATCTCATTGTATATTTCAAGCTGTCAAATGAAATAGTCATAGTGCTTATTCTTAAAATGACTGAGGAGTCTTGAGATGGAAAGTTGTAGATTCAGGTATCATACTGCCACCTACTGGTGAAGACTTTCCAAAGACGTTCCATCAGTATGAGTGCACTCAAATGAGTTCCTTATGATTAAAATTATCCAGTGATTTCATGAAGGACAACTTCCACTTCAATGACAAACTCTGGAAACGAAATATTACATTTCACTTTATTTCAAATGATAGATAACATCCTCAGACAAGTCATTAACCAGGAGAGGAAGCGTCTGACTAAACATCAAGTCCCGGGCCCTTTAAAGTACACGTAGCTGAAGATGTGGTTATGATCTATCAAGGCTTCCTTTACTGACAAACCTCAATTGCTCAGTCGTGCAAAGAAAAAGGCTTTCCTGAAATGTTCCTTTTTGTTTGATGGATGAGTTGGACATATAATGGCTGGGCATTACCTCTGCAAATAAACCAGACTTGACATTGCCCTGCACTGGAACATCTGGGACGCCCCAGAGACAGGATCAAAGGCCTTGTGCGTCCTTGGACTCTATCTGTGCCAAACATGCACAGCGAGCTCATGAACAGCTATCCGATGCATTTCAGTCATCATCATCTGCACCGGCTGCGCTTGTTAGTCATCAGCTATTTCTGTTTTAATACGTTACAGTCATATCCCTCGGTGTTTTCGTCATGGTAACAGCTCGACAATACAGTAAATCAATTTATGAGCTTTATTACCCCGCAACAAAACAGTGTATTTAGCTAAGTGGAAACACGAATGTGATGTTGAAAATTAAGTGCTAGACTGATTGATCTTTCTTGCACTTTTCCAACCGACACGTCAGGCTCTCATCTGCACAATACTATGGGAGCTGTGCTACAACACAATCTACATTACTTGGGCTTTGTTTGGAGAGAGCCAGCCAACTGCATAACCTTAATTAGTCAATCTGTATTCATTCAAGTGATTACAATGCCCCGCACAGTAGTGAAGAGAAGCATCTGTCACTTAGGCTCAAATGATTTCTCAATCTTTCCATTCAGTGGAATAAATTTATCATGGGCCCAGACTCTTAACACGGCTTTTCTTAAAGCAGACTGAGATGCTACTCATTGAATACTGAGTACATGCCCTAAGTAAATACAGTACTTAATAAATTCTGATGCAGATCAGTTTGTGTCAAACAAAAAAAAAGGCAATCTAATGTAAGATTTACTTTCATTATTGTTGTATATCTGTTGATCTTTTTCAAAGTAACAAATTGTTAGAAAATAGTGAAAACATCTGTAACAATACTCAGAGATCTTCCGGAAAACAGACAAAAAGCAGCAAAACTCCTCAAATTAGAGTAGCTTTGATGAGCAAATATTTGGTATTCCTTATTTGAGGACATAGATAATTACTCAATTGTTGTAGCTGTTGATGTATTTTCTACTGATTGACTGATCAGTAATTGAGGAATCGTCAAGTCCTCTACATTTTGATGTTTTAATTGCATTCATAATACAAAAAGAAAAGCTTAGAATTATGTTAATTCAGTCATGGTTTAACAAAAAAAAAAAAGGACAAAATGAGGTTATTCTGGGATGGCTTTTTCCCAGGTTCTTGAGTTTCATTGTGTTTGCCATTTCCAAATCTCCTCAAGGCTATGCATCTGCTGCTCTTCGGCATGCACAACTGGGGGAAGAAGCCGGATGTCACTTCTGTGAACTAGCCGCATGGAGAGCAAGGAAAATGACGCAATCATCAGAAAAGTGATTTGGGTAGTGGAGCTGGGGCCTTACGAGGGGCAGGTTGCAGGGATCGCCCACACCTCGGCAGATGTGCCTTGGTGTCACTCCACATCCCCAGTCGAATGAATCACCCAACAGATGTTTAACGTCAAGGCCAGGCTGTCACGCCAGCCAAACACACTCACACGCGCATACCAGTCATGCAAAGACATGCACACACACACAATTTATTACAAGCAAAAGTGACTCCACAAGAGGTCAGACTAAGGCATTGATATTACCTTGATGCGACTTTGGACAAAAATAACAAAACTGAAATTTCACTCAAACCACAGACACGGGCTATTTTGTGGAGTGAAAAAAAAAAAAAAAACCTGTGAAGTGCTCCGAATATACACAACACGCTGACTGAAATGTAGTTCTGCTCAAACTCGCTGAGTCTCTTGAAATGTTTCTACAGCATAATGTATTTTCAGACACCCTTTTTGATCTCTGACTTGTTCCATCTGAAAGCAACCCGTCAATATTGAGGGATAGAAGTTATTTTAGATAACTCTACACCAGCATCCTCCCTGATTCCTTCTTTTTGTGGGACCTTTCGTAGAAGCATAAAGATATTTTGTCAAAATCCATTCCCACCGAAAACAAATCAAGCTTCTTAACGCAGATGCAATTTTCATCACTTCTTCATTTAAGGGTTTGTTTCGCGGTGGAAATAATGAAATGCAATATGACTAAAATAAAGCGCTGATGCTATAAAGCAGACACACTCAACTGTTGTCACACTGCCATGCTTTACAACAGATTTCCACATGTGAGATTCCTTCGACAAGAGGAGAGTTAAACAAAACTGCAGAATTTATTTAACTAAAATTCAATTTCATGCATTTTCAGCCATAATTTATGGGACGGATTCTGCCAAACAAGGTGAAAGATCACTCAAAGATTTGTGCTTTGGTACCAAGAAGCGGAGTGTGTTGGAGAAGAGCAATTGAAGGTAAGGAGCTTTTAAGAAAGAGTTGCTGGATCTTTGAGATCATTCTTGAGGCCCCTTTCCCCTCTTTTGGAGAAACCCAGGCAGATAAAAGGAAACACTCGGGTGGATTAAAGTGTTCAGAATGTATCAGCATCTTACCACTAGAGTTTTTGCCCTCTACATTTTTCAAACACAGTCAATAGATCTAAATATTTTACTGTGCCCTGGCCGATTTATTGTTTGATGTTTAAAAACTTGTGTGGAATGAAAGAAAATTCATTAAAGCAGGCCCCAGAACGAGGCCCTGCGATCAGCTTTGAAAGTCTAGTTTAACTGGGATATTGATCATTCTCTTTCTTCTGTGACAAAGGCCACCAGGGACGCTGGAGGTGTCGGTGGATGAAGGCTCGCTGCCAATAACACCAGACGTGTGTGTGTATACACTGTAGGTGAGGCTGGGAATTGCTCTACTGACACAGAAAAATTCAATAACTCAAAAATGACCAAACAAACATCACATTTTTGATTTCATGCTGGTCAAAAGATATTCTGTGTACATTCTGGTCTGGAAGCCGCACCATTGACTTTTTGATTTCTGAAATGCATGACACATAAGACTCCGATTATTGTGAACTTAATTATTCAGCTTTGTGGGGCCACTGGAGAAAGAAATTTGAGGTCAAGTGTCTCTTAAATTTCTTAAATTCATATAGAGCTGTGATCAGCAAGACTTCCAGCTGTTAATCAGAAAATGTTTTGTGTCCTGTCACAGTAAAGACTCTGCTGTCCCCCCAGTTACTAGTTAACATTTTAAAGCAGATTTTCCCTTTAAGTCTGAGTGTTAACTTTAAAACATTTAAACCTAGCATACTGCAGGTGAAGCTACACTTCACATGACTTAGAAATTCTCAGCACACCAAATTCTACACCAACGAAACTAATAAATGTTGCAATGGAGGGGATCCTGTGTCATATCAGGGCACCAGCAAAAGGTTTCTACACTAAAGATATTTATTTTTTTATCAGAAGTTAAGCATTAATCTCATTTGGGAGATATTCAGAAGAAATAAATTATTTTATAAATCTACCTAAATTATTTGAGCATAGATTGCCATCAAAGACAGCTCCTAAACTTCTGGCAACTGTCTACTTTCCTTGACATCAAGAGATAGACTAAACACAGCATAATTAATTAAATCTTTGTAACATGCAAAGCAAAGAGGTTTTTCCCTGAGCTGCAAAACATTAGACAGGCAAGTCTTGACAACTGTCAGCAGTACTCTGGAAATTACTTTAAGACAGATACAACTGGATATAATCAATGCAGCTGAAAAACATCTGCATTTGCAGAATTTCCGAGAATGTTTAGAATTTACACCTCATATTAATGCAACCAAAAACATATGATGATAAAATACAATTTTGGAAAAATGGCAATAAATTAATGTGGGTGTAAATAACAGGTAAGCATTTTGATCAACAAGTTCAGCATTTACAGCCAGCATACAGGGGTGAGTAGGCGAGTCCCACTGCCATGTAAGTACAAGTAGTACATTAAGTAAGTAGAGTGTCCTGCAGCCCTTATATTTAAAAATAATGCACAACAGTGACCTTTAGAAGGATAACATACTTCATAATGCACTCTTCAACTTTGGCCTTGTCGGCTGTTAATTTTAGTAACTTTAGCTGTCTTCTGAAGTAGTTCTTTCATTTAGCTAAGGCCACTAAGAAGGACCAACTAAAGAGCTGCTGTCCTCTGTATGTCTCTCTACCAACATAACATTCTCTAACCATTCAAATGTTAGGTATTGCTATACAGCCAACAATAAACTAATTCCCCTACTGAGGCAGGAAGTATTATCCTCTCTTAAAAATTTCAGACCTCTGAATCACTTTTTGGCACAGCCAGGCCTATGCAATTTGTCGTCCAATCTCTTCCTGTTCCAACCGTAGTTCTGACTAAAACACTAAAAGTGTGTGTCTTACACTGTGGAGACAACTGCAGCAACACCTCCCACAATCTGAACTGGACAGGACCATTAATGGTCACCTAATGGACAGATGCTGGCTCCTGTTTTCTGTCTTACTTCCAGTATGTCTTTAATTCCTGTTCCTGTCTCTCATTAACAACTGTCCTTTTTTTCTCCCACAAAGACATGAGCTGGAATTAAGATTTTGCAGGTGAATAACAGTCACTAAATCTGGGCAAAATGAATATAGTGATAAAGTGAAGGGCTGAACAGACCTGAAGGACCATTAACCCCTAGGGCCAAGTCAAACTGTTCACTGAGGATGCCGATTCCTTCCATGGGACATTTGGGAGCTAAAAAAAAAGAGGAGTTTGAGGCATGTCAGTCGTCAGAGCAAAATCATTGAGCTGCTGGCTACTTATTCCCCTGTAGTATCCTACAAGGATTAAGTAGTTGCTATTTTCTGATCACACTGTTGCATTCAACACTCTGACATCTTTTACCTTACGAAAAACATTTACAACAGAAATACAGTTTACTAGCCAGTCCAAACTGAGGATGTCCAGCTAACAAATAGCTTTGCAGTGTACGTCTTTTTTATACATTCTTCCTGGGGATAAACTGAGAGGATGCTGTCTGCACTGCAGCTTGACTGAAATCTGTCAAGAAGCCTTGGTTTGCAATATTAGGGGCTTGTTTCCATGGCTACGAGTATTAGTTCATCGTCTGTAGTAGTGCTTGTGTCTTTTTTTATTGCCACCTTCACAATTTTTTTTAATTAGTTGCCAACATTGGCTGCTATTAATATATAACCTTAACTCACATGTACGCTATTTATATTTATGTTTTAAGTATAAGTAAACCCATGCCATTAACTGCGGTTTGCTCCGAGGACAATTATAGTCGCTACAACAAATTATTGCTTGACAACATACATGAGAACCTGAAATTTTGACTGCAAAAATGTTTTTCCTTTCCTGGTGTGACCTGATTTATTGCCATTTCATTTCCTTGGTGCATCACAGAAAATGTCTACCAGCACTCTGTCCTTCTTTCCAAGTGTGTTACTCTCTTTTAAAAAGACACACAGGACACAGCAGGAGGGGAGGTGTGATGTTCTCTCTTTTTATTGACTGACATGCCTGATGAGGGCCCATCCTGCACTTTGGCAGGAGGGTAGGTAAGCATGTGGAGGTGGCGCCCACCAGGGTGCGAGGAGGGGACGGCGTGGTCGTCCTTCGTAGATATTCCATGCGTGGCTTTACCCTCAGCTGCCCTGTCAAGGTCTGTGTATGCCCCTCTGAGGGGGCTGAGACAGGGTCATGGATGACACCCGCCTCCATGCCAGACGTGACAGCACAGCTGGGCTGCTTAATGACAGAGGGGCTTGGCCCAGCACACACCTGCCCATCCTGGGCAGGGCAGGCGACCTCATGGGGAGAAAAAGAGGCCGCTGCCATGTTCGATGGGCAGATGTTCTGGAGAGAAGACATCAGAGACAGCGGCACTACAGGGACCTCTCTGTTTCTCTTCTCTCTCCAGTAATTGAAAATCATGTAAAAGGTCACTTGTGTGATACTGCCTGTCCCTCTCTGCACGTTGTTCCTTTCAGCCAGAACATGACAAAAACAGCCCTGACTAGATGACAGCTTTGCCTCAATTACTGCCTATTTTAACTATGTCCATGTAATGACAATATCTGTAAACATTCCCAGTGAATAAATCTGCATATATAAAGAAGTAGAGACCATCTGTTGGAGGCCATGCATAGGGGTCCCTTAGAGAAGCCTAATCATTGGGTACATTACACAGACACTGTTATGACATTTGGACTGAAAATGAAGGCAAAGCGTACGGTGGGGGAGGAAATACTAATTCCAAACTATCAACTTTGCTGAATTGCAGGCCAGCAGCCTCTGCGTAACAAGTCCGCTGTGGTACAAGGGGTCAGTGCCTCTCCTGAATACTGACAGAGAGTGACCCTCTCTCTGGGCTTCACTCTGATGAGAAGAGGCAAGGTTCTAACCTCCACAGAATTGCTCTCTGTTTGTGGTTGTCTTAAACAGAACCAGCCACAAAACTGTCACACACTATCATCCTTGCTTGGATTTAAGGGCATTCATAGACACAGTAACGATCAAAATAGACAACAAGGACTCATCAAGTAACACCAAACAGGGAAATGAGATAAACTTTGGCCACTTCTGCATGAAATTCAGTTGTTGACTTTCAAGTAATAGAACCTTGGCAGCAAGTTTAAAAAGTTGCTTTTTTACTTGACCTAGATAAATGTGCATTTTATGGGAACTGGAAAAGGTACAAATGTTTAGATGCTCAGACTGTAAAATACAGCACTGGAAAAAGAACGAGCAAAAAAAGCGTGACATCTCATCACACATACATTTCAATAAGTTAAAGCCCTGAAAATGTTGTTACGTTTAATGAGGAACACGTTCGAGCTCATCCGCAAACATGTGGTTTTGAGGGAACTCTTTAAAATTTTAACAAAACAAGTGCTGTGACTTGAGTACCAGCACAAACAGGAAGGAAACAATATATTCTGTAAACTCCTCCAAATGAGAGCATTATCAATAACACTTGTGTCTGCAGGAAAAACAAAATGAAGCCCTTCAAGATGCATGTTTCTGTTTGGCTGGCCGTAGCCCTTTGCCAATAACAATGTTACCCGCAATCACGATCCAAACCACACACCCTTGGCACGGCTCACTGTCACAAATTATGTTTTGATTCTGACCAAATGCAACAGCTTCCTGTCTGGTGCTGTTTTCTCTTACTGTCTGTTTCATTATCTTGAACCAGTTGCAGAGGAAAAAATGCTCTTTCTTGGCTGGATGGACATTTAGTATCATCTTAAAGGGGTTGGTTGCCACCGACAACATACTTGGAAAAGGCAAATCTGCATCAAGGAAACAATGGCTGTAACTCAAGAAGTTGAAAGAAACCAACACTATCTACGCTCATTCAACCCAATAAAAGTCTGTTGGAGACATTTTTGCTCCATCATGGACTTTTCTCCTAATTGTCTGGAAAACGAGTTTTTAAAAAAATGGTATTTACAATCACTCCTAAAACCACTGGGCCTCTCAATTCAAACGCTTGAATGTGATTGTTGGTGTGTCTATGCCACTTGTATGAGAGTGTAACTGTGCAGCTGCATGTGTGTAGCACACCAGAATGCACATTTCAAAGGCAAGACAGCTCCTGGGCTTGCTGAACTTTTGCTTGTTATCAGGAGCTGAGAGTGAAATGGAGAGAATTGATCTTTTGTCTACTGGAGGTGCACTCCCTTGGGCTGGGCCGCTCGCTTGCTCACTCGCTTGGCTGCCATGCAGTGGGCTCTCTTCCTCACCCAACCCCACCCTACCCTCACCCACCACCCCATTCACTCACACTCTCTCTCTCTGTCTCTGCATGGCGGCTGCCTCTCCTCCAGCTGACACTTGTCCTGCCGTTACTGGGAGAGATGTGCGCTGAGCTGCTGACACCAGGATTGATCTTCCTCCTTTTCCCCATAAGCTCCATATCAAGCTTCTGGAGACTCTGGAGGAGACAAAGAACGGGTGGAGGGTGAGGATAAGGCATTAGGGAGGCAGCGAGAATGGAAGGAGTGGAAGGGAGAATATTTTCAACTCACTTCAACCCCTTCAAACTAACAATGTTTAGTGCAGCAAAGGAATAAAGAACACAAAGTTGACAGTTTTGCTGGCGGTGCTGGATGGAAGTTGATTCTTTCTGCTAAATTGTTGTTCACAGTGACAAAACAGCAACAACTGAATTTCCTCACGAAGACCAGTTATTTCAGGTTAACTATCTGCTCAGCTGAAGTCGATGTGGTTTTCAAAATAAATGACTAACACAAATCTGTAAGTATCAAGACCTAAAAACATGTTTGATTTAAAGATTTGCTTGGACTAACACACCACTGAGGCAAGCCTTCAGCTCAACCAAAATATCTGTCTGGATCAAACTGGAAGTTTAGTGTGCCCACAAGATGATTTTAAGGCCACATTTGGCAGCACAAATGAAAACAGTACAAGTATAGCCTCATGTCGAAAGTCTCTACGTTTTCACTTCTGTTGGTTTTTACATTGTTTTTATGTACTTAAAGCAAATGCTAATTATTCTGATGAAATAGCCTTTGAAGAAATGAAATCAAAACTGTTTACTGTATTCTGTTGGAGCAATGCTTGCAGGCAGTGGTAGCAGGAAAAATAATCAACTGTTTAACTAAAACATAAATTGTTTAGTCTTCAGTGCAATGCACCTAATAAGCACATTTTTAGTATAATATCCCTTTACACAACACTCACAGTTAAGTCAACAGGCTACGCTGGAAGAAGATGGGAAAATTAAATGCAGAACTTTTTTTTTTTTTTATGCCGCTTTTCTGAAAAGCCTCCACTTCAAGGCTTCAAGGCAATCGGCTAGGTGCTTACACAAAGTGAAAATGGGAAATAAACAATAAAAAGCTTTTTAGCAGCATTAACTGTTAAAAACTGAAGGTTGCTTCAGACTTAGGCCTATCAAGGGATCTGACAACATACTGTCTCTGTGACAGCTGCATCAGAGCAAAAAATAGCACTCCTCTTAGTACAGCATTTGATACAACAGATCCAACAAAAATGATTGTATATATCTTGCAGATATAAATCTTTGTTAAGGAGTAACTGAAGCTTTATGTACACTAATCAGCCACAACACTGAAACCACTGACAGGGTGAAATGAATAACATTGATCCTCTTTTTACTATGCAATGTTCTGCTGGGAACCCTTGGGTCTCGGCATTTATGTAGAGGTTAATGTTGACATGTAGCACCTACATGGACTACCTGATGGCAGCGTCACTCCACAGCAGGACAATGCACTCCATGATACCACAAAAACAGGTATAGGAACAGGTTAAGAAATCCAACAAAGAGCCCAAGTGTTGAATTAGACTCTAAACTCTAAATCTGTGGGATGTGGGGGAACAAGTTCGATCCACAAGGGCCTCGCCCTACAACCCACAGGACCCAAAAGATACACTGTCAATGCTCCAGTAAAAGACACCACAAAGCATCCACAGGTGTTCTGTGTCCATGTCCTGATGGGTCGGAAGTGTTTTAGCAGCACGAGGGAGATCTACAAAACATTAGGTAGGTGGTTTTCATGTTGTGGCTGATAAGCATATGCGAAATAAATGTCATACAGGCACTTATCCATAAGTAAAACTGCTATTTTTTTTCTTTTACCTTAAAGTAACCAAATAATTTTCAGATGTGTTTCAATCCCCATTAGCGACAATTTGGCTGCATGAAAATTTTATTTAAATGATTATTGTCTTGTTTTTGTACTTTTAACTGACAAGTATGAACATAACAAAATGTGACCTAGAGTGTGAAAATATGCTACCTGTGATTACTGTTCCAAACACCAAAGCTTCTGGTAAAATTTCAGTCAGATTTGACTTTGCTCCAACCTAAAACGAAGCCTGACCTCAGCTGTCATCATATTTATTATGCAAGGTAAGAAGTAAGGAGAGTAAGAGTGCACAAACTATGCCAAGGTTGAAACTCTGCCGTCTCCACCTGGATCACAAATCAAAATGCACACAATGACAGACAAGCCACATGTGTCAGTCTAGACAATGCATCTTACCATCTTATAATGTCAATAAATCCTTTAACTAAATTCCTGGACCTGCACCTGGATTTCCATCAGAAACAAATCACTTCTTCCCTGACTCATGGCCTAACCATCCTCCAAATTCACCTGATATCTGTTGATATCTACGCCAGCTAACAGTCAAACCAACCAACCAAACTACAAAACATAACCCCCTTGGAAGATGTAATATTTGCAAAATCTACAAATGAATGACTTAAAATGAATTCAGACACATCATAACAATAAAAAATAAATAAATAAAAGCCGTACAGTCTTAAGCATCGAGATCACACATAAAGCACTTGGATCAAACACTGTGTGCAGTCATACAGTAAAGGATGTATTCTCAGCGGCTCTTGAGGACTTCTGTTGTGATTTTAAGTCCACACATCTGAGTGGATTTGACTGGGGATCTTTACAGTTATTACTGTGTGTTATTGGCATCATGAGGAGAGCAGACCGGGGAGGGAGGTTCAGGGGGGCAGATGAAGGAAGTCTAGCAGCAAACATGATAATTTGCAGGTTAGCCAATTTCAAGAGGCTGGATGGCCCGATACCCTTGGTAAGCATCCAAGAGCAGCGGAGACCAGAGTAGAGCAGGGCAGGGCTGTGCAGGAGGAAGATGAATCAAGTTTAATAACAAAGGGTTCTAATTGCCCCCCACAACCTCACACCCCCACCTCAGAGCTGAACTCTAATTACGGTGAGAACACAGTGCACTGTCACCCAATATTAAGTTGTTGAAGAGCGGGCCGAGATAATCGATAAACACTTTAGCTGTGGAGGTAGGTGGGGGGAGGAGTCGGGGAAGAGAGAGAAAAGACAATGAAAAAAGTAAGATGCCCCTTCCATTCAGTGGGAACCAGCAGCACCCAAAGCCCTCCTAGGCTCATGAGAACGCCGTTGGGATGGTCCAAGAATGATTGCAGAGCAATAATCCTGAGCACACCTCCCCAACACCCCCATACAAACACACACACACACCCCAACCACTCATTCACACACACACAACCACGTGCACGCTCGTGAGCATACAGCACAATGTAGAGCCCCTCCGTCCCAATGGGCTGCCTGAGCACCCGTGCGTCTGAGAGGAAAGGTGAACACGGTCACCCTAATTACAGGGGCCCCAGCTCTCTCACACACACTCACCAGGCATACCTAAAGACAGGCCAATTAGGGCGAGAGGGAGATAAGGGAAGTTTTATTTGTATACTAATTAAGCCCCTGATGAAATTCAAAAGGGAGGTGGTGAAGGGGATTGGGGGAGGGAGCGGACGGGTAATTGTGTGTTCGAGAAAAGGTTGCTCTAGGTGCGGTTATCTGAGAAGCACAGCCTTGAGATAGTTGCCCCCTAATCCCGCGCTGAGCCCCGGCACTGCACTGCAAGGTCTCTCATAATTTGATCTGTTACATATGAAATGGCAGGCTCTGACAGCAAGATCATCAGCAGCAGTTATTGTCTGTTTGGTCCTTGTTTCAGCTAAACATAAAAGAAGTTGTCATGCAAATGGGACGGCTTTTCTTTTTTTCCCCCTTCAGTTTGAAGAAAAAAATCTCAAGACAGCGTGGATCAGATACAAGCATTTCTGTAAAACAAATGCAGCATTCAGAATATTTAGCAAAGTGCTTGTGGACATGATAAGCTATATTTAAGGTTACAACCCATGACCGCTAAAGGACAGGTGGCTAAATGGTTAATTATCCTGAAAAAACACCTTTAGCAGCAGGAGGGGTGCACACGGTGTAGCTAATAAAATATATGACGGCTCTCTTCCAGTTGTCCCTGTAAAGTATTTTAGTGAGTCAGCATGCAGAATACCAGGATACTGGAACAGTGTCACCTAAATGGAATCCAGCCATCATTCAGGGGATTATTTATATTACATTTTTTTGCATTTCCTGCTATGAAAACTGAGCAAAGTTTAAACAATATTTTGTTCAGCAGCTATACTGATCATCAGTGAATGTCAGTGAGATTTTTACATTTGAAGCTTAATCAGTCATGTATTATAGATCAGTGGTTGCAAACCTTTTTAAAGAAAAGTTGTCATCTTGCAGCCCGCCATGATAATTACTGCAAGCCTGAGAGACATGAGCAGTGCTCCCTTCTCATATTGTTTAATTCAAACCGCTGTGTGAAGCCTGAAGAGGTCATTTTCAGCATTTCACAGTAACCAGACAAAATCACACAAAAGTTCAGAAAAACATCTTACCGCACGGTATACTAGGGGAAGTGCAATGTCTATATTCGATTTAAATATGTATATTTTTAAATTCAATATCATCTGTACACCAGATGTATGCTTCAACAGTACGGCGGTAATTCAGTCAAAACAAACTAGAACTTATTTAAAGTTAGAGGAAGACAAACCTTAATCTCAGGAGTCATTCTGATCAATACAGACTTGGTACTCATCCATAAGGATTGATTTTTTTTTTCAAATATTTAAGTACCTCTGGCTTTAACTGCAACATAAATGTTAGATAACATATATATAGACATTATTTCTGATTCTGTTTTAAAAGGCTTGACTAATACGATTCAAATCTGAATTGATGGGCCTGAAGGGAAAAATCAAAGTTGGCGAGATTAGAACTTTATTATCATTAACATGAAAATTGCTGAGATAAAAATTATGTCAGTAGTGAGGGAATTCCTTAGAAAATCTGACTTTGACACAAATTATAAATGTATATTCTCTTTTTTTTAACCACGCAGGCGTATTTTATACATTTAAACAGTTATTTAGATTGTTCTCAAGCCACTAAAATAATGTCAGTACAATTTAAAGTAGTAAGATTAGTACAATACCACTTATCCAAGAGAAGACCTAGAGTAAAAATTAAATGTCAGACTTTTACACACTTTTAGCAGCTGTGAAGGCCGATAACAGATCTGTTTTCCATAAAACTACATTAAAATTAAAAGATTAGTCTCTATATTTGGAGGTCTGATGCCCTGACAAGCAACATGCTACCACTAAGGCATGGACTCAGCAACAATATCAGCACCTGTTTGCTACTTCAGAGGCAAGAGGCATTTAATTAATTAACTACTGTGTACCCATAATTGAGTAGAAACTGAGTGACACGATTCCACTACCGGTAGACAAAATAAACTAAGCTAGCTAAAGCTTAGGCTAATCGGACGGTGAAAATAAGGTACACTCTAAGAAATTGGCCTGTAAATTTACAGTAAAGAGCTGGCAGCAAAAGTTGCCAGCAGCGCACTATTATTTTACAGTAATCCTACCGTATTCTACAACAACAGTTTATTACTGTAAAAAATATGACAGTATTATGCTGTTTAGAGAGCTATTTCCTGGGGCTTTCAAAATGAAAGCCCCAGGAAATAGCATAGCATAGAAATGGCTCAGACAAGAGATGACTTTTCAACATTAAGCTTTTATTAAAGCCAACTCTGTATCAAACATAGTTCAAAAACTGACCTATCTAACCCATTCAATTTTAGTAACATACAATCATTTCCTCATGCTGAACAGGTTCTCATTGTGCATGTTCTAGTTCAGGTACACTGATTTTGGTTTCCATTTTTCCTGAACTGTAACAAAAGATATCTATATATCACTTAAATTATTTAACTACTGCATTGAACACATTCAGCAATGAACAAATTTCAAGTAATTCAAGTCTTGTAAAATAAAATCTATAAAAACAATGATGTTTAACAGGTTGTCAACAATCTGTTTAAAAATTGCATATCACATTTCAGGTATTCTGCCTTCAGAATCAATCTTTCATAACTCACGATCATGTTCAATAAACACCAAGTCATGGAACAAACCTGGAACTGAAGTATTTTATACTGAACCCAACACAATACTGAGACTTGTTACCTTAAAATGACAACATGAACATCTGGTTGCAGACTGGGCTTTTCCTTTGTGAAAGTGAGGTTCTGTGTGGAGAGGTGCTGTGGGTTTACATGAAGTCCCACTCAGAGTCCATGAGTCTTTTTATAAAGGAGGTTACATGAGGATTTACAGTAGATGTCTTTATCTGGAGCAGCTTCCTGACCTCTTGAACATCACCTTCTCCTGGCTGGCCTTTGTTCCCTTCTCAGGGTTGATTACCAAGAAAGCACGTACAACGAAATGACAAAGAAAGAATATATTAGGTGTGGTAGGCAAAGATCCCTTAAACTTAATATAGAACTCTATCACATTAATCAAAAAAAAACATACAAACTAAAACAAACAGGAAACTCAAATTATTAAGCAAAACAGAGGCTTCCACTTAGAACAGCTATTTAGTTCAGTACACATTTAAATCTATTTTTTGCAGCCGTTTGCATAACACCCAAATTTACCTTTGGTAAGTGGAGAGAAAAGCAACAGGACACATCCTACAAACCTGTTTTAAAACTTTAAATTACCTAAATGGTCGAATCCAGACAAGTGCATGTGGAGATTTGATAACAGGTCAGTGGAGCATCACATTGTATAGTTGATCAAAAATTACACAAAGACAGAGATAGCTAACCTAACCTAGTTGGATCTGGTTGCTTAGAAATTCATTTTCCTGGTCTGGTTTAAAAGAAAGACCCAAAGTTTTGTCCACTCTGCAGCCAAAGGGACGTATGCTAGCTGCTAGCTAGCTAACAGTGTGGGAAACGTTAGCATTCATGCTAGCGACTCGTGGCTAACACCAAGCAGCAACTAACCTGGCTATGTTTATGTTACTATCAAAGAATAAAACATAAAATAGACGGACAGAATTAAAAATAAGGCTGACTTTTTAATAATCACAGTTACCTTGTTAAGTGAACCGGAGCAGCATGGATCAGCTACAGATGGTCCCTGCAGGTCTGAGGGCCGAAAATCGTCGTCCTCACTTCTTCCTTTTCTCCCAGTTCTTCCCTCAGTAATGAGTAAAATCACTGATACATACTATTTTAAACCTATTTCGTCACTTCCTTGTGTTGGCTGTTTGCTAAATGCGGTGATGAGTAACAGTCGGACTGCAGCAACAGTCACACTAGAATCAACCCAAACCAGAAAAATACTGTAATCTGCTCTAAGATTGTACGGCAGCTTGCTGTTATTATTTTGTTCTTTAAAAACCACATTAATTTACAGTATTCAGCTGTATTTACAAAGAACGGTATATTACTGTACAAAATATGCTGTATTTTTACAGCAATTTGTTACAGTGTAGTGTCTCTTCGTAAATGTTTGAAAAATGCTGAGAACCACCAATTTATACCCATTAGCCGCTTATTTCGCCAACATTAGCTGTTATCTTATTGTACACTGTACGCTGCCGACCTGCCAGGTAACATTCCTCCGTCCAAAGTGTTTCTGAGTTTATTCAGCTCCAGTTCGCCGCGTCACGTCTCTGGATTTCACCTGAACGTAATGACGTAGGGAAGCCCCAAAATGCCCAGGTGGAAGCATCGGCTGTATAATAAATAATTTCAAAATAATAAATAAAAATTAATTATCATACAGGCTATGGATGAAAGATGGCGCTAACTGGCTTCTTTTTTCTTTTTTTTTTAACTGTAGTCTACATCACATAAACATCAGATCAGTAAATAAAGACGAAATATAACATTGAAATGGTGAAAATAATCCAATAATCCAGTTTCAAAATGTTATTTTTATCCTGACTATTTTGACCTGTGGTAACTGAGACAACTTTAAATTATTTATTCATTTATTTATTTATTTATTTATTTATTTATTTATATAAAGTCGCTGGATTGACTCCCCGTCCGCTTCAGGATCGACTTCAAGGTTCTTTTATTAGTTTTTAAATGTCTTAACAGCCTTGCGCCTTCTTATTTATCTGATCTCCTTTAAAATCTGTTCAATTTCAAAACACATTTTTTGTGTGAACTTAATGACACCAATCCTAATTCCGTAGCCAATTATAGCCAATTAATAGTATGCTAAAGCCCAAAAACATGACTTCTAATTCTTAACATCTTTTTCAATATTGTCATATGGCTTTAAATTCATCATATATGACATTTTGGTGTATTTTATTCTGCTTTAGTGTTTTTGTTTGTTTGTTTGTTTGGTTTTAATTTTTTTTTTTTTTTTTACACTGGGTAAAATTTGAGTTCACAAAAATAACTCATTTAATTAAAGTAAATTGTTTCATAAAATGAACAAACACCTGCAGTCACAGCTTAGGAGCGCCCATCTAAGCATGGGGCTCCACCATTAACAGTTCTACTTCAGCTTTCATCATAAACTGTAAATATTAAAGCAGTTCTGTAAAGATCAACCTGCTACCCATTTGCCTCATCAAGGAGCTGAGTTTCACACCTTATCAGAGATTAGCTTCACACAGACCCCCTGTGACGTGTTGTCACAGTAAGCCGCGTAGGGTTGGCTATCAAAGTGGGTGCCCCACCGAGCTTTAGCCCAGCTCCTTCTTTGTTGGTCTTGTACAGAAACGCCGCATGTTGCAGGATCCTCACAAAGTCATCAAAGTCAATCTAGGTGATTTGACGACTTCACAGCAGGCATGTGTGTTTCTGATTTCTGAAACCAGTCCTTTGTTGGGTAAAACATGAGTCTAAATTAGAAAATTTTGAGATAGAATTCAAACAGTGTGTGAATGTGTGCTAAGACACACTCTCACATTATTCCGTCAAGCAGAAGCATCATTTAGATTTAACACTACAGTTCAGTCAGAACAGATTGTCTACATTTTCTAAATTTCTGTTGACTCTCAAGAGTCCAGTTAGTTAAAAGATTTGGATTCACTGTCTGAAGACAGACCGCAGTGAAAAAAATAAAGATTTAGAAGAGTGATAAGTTTTAGCCATGACCATTTGTGTGTTGTGGATTCACTTGCCAGAGAGATGCATTGGGGGAAGATTTGAATAATTCATCCAAGTTAAACCCATTAAGAATATCCATGTGGACACTTTTTTTTGATGTTAAAGACAGTGTATGATCTCGGGGTGCTTTCAAACTATATCTGCCTTTGCTTATGGTGTCTGTTTTCCCCTGAAGCGACAAAGATCAACTGGCTCTTGTGTTAATTTTGCAGAAGTGTACAGTACAGAGGCTAGCTCCCCTATCAGCATTTTGCAGCGCTGCACGTAGCCTGAATAAGGTCTCTCAAAATTTAGGGAATGACAAATTATTCAGTACATCTCTCACAAAATGTATTTTATGAAAAAAATTAAGCATAGAGGAGTTCTTGCTGTCAAATGACTTTGAGTCATCAGCTCAAACTTTAATTAATGTCTTACTTTCACCTCAAAAAGTTTATAAGCTTGATAAGAGTATCACTTAAAATGAAAAAATAGCCCATGTGAGAATTGCCACTTCCTACTTTCTTATTAATTCATATGAAATTAATGTTGTTTACTGATTTTCTGCAAACACATCAGACCAATCTTCATCCATCTGATAGGTTTACCCTCCTGAATTTCATAAAAATATTTGGAGGTGATGCAAACCTCAGCAACAACCACAGGGTCAAAACAGGGTTGGAAGATCTCAGAGAAACAAAAATCATCAAAAATCTCTCAGACTGCTCCAATGTGAGTACCAGACAAAGAGCGAGCATGTGAGCATTTGAATGAAAGGTAATTCAACACAGCGCTTGTCATGGATCGCAAAGAAAAATAACATCCAGCTATCGAATACTACAGCATAAGAGCTGTCAGAGCCTTTTTGTTTTTGCCCAGTGGTCACTTCACTTTTCGAGGCAGAGGGCTCGTCTCAGCACCCCACAGTGAGGCTGAGAATCGGAGAGTAGGATGTTCGGCGTGTGAAGCAGGTGAGGCAGCGGCTCACCTTTAGGGCCTGACTGTTTCTCACCATCCAGACGTCATGTGTTTGCTCCGCAGGCAGGACTTCTTGCTGGCCCATGGCATATCTGGAGTGAACATTTCTGGGTGTCTGTCTGCCAGCGTGAAGCTCCCCAAAAGCCTACGACCTACAAATTACTGTTAGTCAAGCGTGCAGCACAGTGGTAGAAGCGGTCCTTGTTCACAAATTCTTAGCTGCGCCGAGAACTCAAGAGGGATTAAAAACACAACAGAGCCGAGCTGTGTGACCTCGTAGTGATTCCTTCAGCAGTTATTAGCCAGGGGCCACTGAGGAGGGCTCTGGAGAGCTTCCCACACAAGAGCCAGCGACAGGCCCTGCGCAGAAAAACTGCCAGGGAAGCACAATAAAGATAATTAGCAATGAGACCACTCGCCCCACCACCACCACCAGCCCCGTATCCCCCGGATATCTCTGCTCCTTCCTCCTCGACCTGTGTTTAACTCCTCTCATCCATTCAGCCATATTTTGCTCTGCAGAGTCAGAACAGAAAGCATTCTGTACACAATGAGTGATAAGAGCATATGGAGAAATTAACAAAGGAATAGTCTGACAGTTTTGGAGATGCATTTATTTGCTTTTAATGCCAAGAGTCTGAGCAGAGAATGGATGCCACTCTTATATCTCTCTGCCCTTTTATTCCGTCTCTCAAATTTCCCTCATTTTTTAATGTATTTCTTTAAAATTGCTCTTTAATCACTCATCATATCTAAATGTTTACATGGCTTGACCTACATTTCAACCGTAGCTATGTACAAATGTTTAATTAATAACACCATTCTGTTGATTGCAGTGCGAAATCAGAAAACGTGGATTGCATAATTGCTGGAATTGACAACTGAGTAATAATAAAGTCTTGTGTCTGAAGATGATGCTTTTGTTTTAACCTTTGATTAACCCTTAGATGCATTAGTGGGTCAAAAGTGACCCGGTGAGGTCATTTTCTTGCAATGTATTTGTAATGAAAAGTTTATATAATTTCATATTCCAGCCATTCCTCAAAAAATATGTTTTTGATATCATTCCATTAAATTTTTAAGTTAACTTTTATACTTTTAAAGAAATTGTAAAATTTTTATTCCTACCCCAAGCTCTTTATCACTGATAATATTACAAGAGGTGATGCACAACAAAATGGATGTTGATGTTCTTCTATTCCTGTTTTGTGTCAAATTCTTCTTTTTTAAGTATCAAAATCTGTTATGAAGTAAAAAATAAACATATTTCAAACATGAAATTATTCTTGTGGAACAAAAATATAATACAAACAATAAAACAAATAATTATTCTCAACCAAAATGACAAAAAATGGTATAGAAACACATTGATTCTTGTACAGGTCATTTTTGACCCACTTGTGGAAGAGTGTAGGGTCCAATCACTGGAGCATCTAAGGATTAAACAAATGAGCCAACAGGTTTAACTTAGCAAACACATTTACCGCACAGACATGAGAATTTCACACAGTGTCCAATATTTAGTGTTACACTCTTAATTCGACACTTTATCTCGGATCTCCAGAACCACACAGTAAAAATGAGTGAAGACGAATTTTCAGAAGCAAGATAGTCTGGTGTTTAGCAACCCATTACAGGACCCACGACACTCCACCATTATCCCGGCCCTTTAGCCGTGTTACTTCTGCCTGAAAACAAGGTAGCGTAATTTAGAATGCATTTCAGGGCAATTAAAATTTCTCAGGCGCAATTACTTATTCCCCCAGTGGGGCTGCCTCAATCAGTCTATGTGTGTTATGGGTTTACGGCCTTGACGCGGCAAACATGTCCTGCCTATCTGCCTCGCGCTCTTCTCAAGGCTGTGGTTATTAATTGTGGCTAAAGTTGATAAATAAAATCACCAGTGCTCTTAATGCTAATTAGTGTTTGAGATAATATTTATGATTTCATAAGCACATATTTCTCCAAAGGCTCAGGCATTGTGCCCCGTATCCATCGGTCATAGGCTGTCTTGGCTGTAATCTATCTTTGGGGAAAGGAGAGGCCAAAAGAGGGGCCAGAGGAAACACAGGCAGTAAATACTAATAGTACTTAGTGGGTACTTTGGGAGCAGGAGTATTTCAGGCTATTTATTGAGCTGGGTTACTAAAGCAAAGAAACAGGTTTTTATTGACAGAAATATATCATGAATACGACTGTCCTTCATAAACGTGAAACGTGCCTCGTTGTATCCAAGACTAATGTTTACTGGTAAAAAAAAAAAAAAAAAAAAGCATCTTTTTAATGGTGGTTACATGAAAACATTTTTGCAAACTTTCACAGAAAGAGCCGTTATGGATTGCACAGAGGAGTGGACGCACACTCCTTGCAAATCTCAACAGCACATACTGCAGTTTGTTGATTTATCATCACCCCGGCAAGTTTTCTGTTTTTCATTTTTGCTGTTTGGGTGTACGTTTCAGCAGTGCACTGCCACAAGTGATCTTCTACCACAGCGCAGGGATCTAAACACCTCTACAAGGCACTTAATATTATTGCTCTGGCCATTTATATCCAGACTTTATCCCGTTTGGTTTACAGATACAGTAGTTTGCTTACAATGTCAGTAGGTTGAAATGTTTTTTCCACATTTTCTGTACGTTATTACGTACAAACAGGATACTGATGCTAGCTGTCACAAATGTCACACCTGCAGTTCGTAGAGATGAAAAAGAAACATGCGCTGGACTAATTAATCTCCTTTTCTGTGTTTCCATATAATTTTGAAGTAAATTTTAAGTGAACTTTTGAAAAAAATTACCTATTTCGGTTAAATGATTTAAACTATGCTGCATAGTGTCATAAGAAGGTGATGTTACGCGTGCCTGTATTAAACAAACAAGCATAGTTTTTCTTTCGTTCTAATTATTCATTTACATTATTGAAATGCTATCTGCAGATGAAGACAACAGTGGAAGAAGGAACACATGAGTAAGATGGTGGTTATGCTAGAACTTATTTGTAAAAGTCAAAAACCGTTGGCGCTCCTGCAGCATGATGTAAATGGATTTTCGGCGTAAGTCGGAACGCCAGCGAAAATGGAAACAAAGCTGTTACGTGCATCACGACATTGATCAGTTCCGTGTTTCCACTTGTTCAGAGCGTTTTACTATGTCTAATGTCACTTCCATGGAGATGGCTTTCCTTTTCTTCGAAGCACTGCCATCAGAAGAGTCTGACTTGCACTTGGGAGCCATAATGAAGGGCAAAAAGTTAGCAAATGTAGCACAGTCCAAGATGGCATACAACCAGCGAATGTAAACAAAGATGTCTGATAGCGTCGCATCTGCTCTGCTCGCCAACCAGTTCCACATAACCAGTTCCGATGTAACGACGAAATGAAGTAGGTTGAGGACGTCGTAAATCGAGGACCCTCTGTACCTCAAAATGTGCATGAAAATACTACATGTGAGTACTGTTGTTCTGTTCTCCAGTCTGTTTACAAACTGGTCACATGGTGGGAGCGGGTTTTTAAGAAGTATTATGATGAAAAAATCTGCTCCACGTGGCACTAAAAAAATCATTAATAGTAAAATGGTGTCATAAGACCAAAACACTGAGTTGAAAGAGGCTGAAATGCTCCATCAAGTGGAGGAAAACTGCAGAGTGAAGTGATAATTTTTTGTTGGTTCATCAGCACAAGTGACACTGCTCCCAAACACGCTATCGCTTGACTCAGTATATGCAGTTATTTTCATCTGTTTGTATCCATTTCTCTACCATTTTCATCCTTTTACAAAACTGCTTTTTATAGCTTGATCCACTACTTTGTAGCCTGCAGTGTGTTGCTGAGATGATCTTGACAGGAACCACTTCCTCTCACTTGCCAGGCACACAGGCGTTGAGAAGCACTTCAGCTACTTTTTAACATCACAACATGCTGGTGCCAGTGGCTCACTGGTCTGACTATTGATCCAAGTCACCACATCAAGGTGAGCATCAATGCTGCAGAGTCCATTGTGGGACCTCATCCTGAAAGAGCAGAGCTGTCCACAGCTCTAGGCGATGCCCGAAAGAGTGACAAGTGCTGAAACCACTTCAAGGGGGCTAACAGTGCCCTCAGCCCTTTCTAGTCCCTGCTTCAAAGCCGAGAGCAGCCTCTGGCAGTTCACCCCCTCCTCTTTCTCCCTCCCTCTCTCCCTGTCTTTATGGTCCTCTGGGGTAGCCGGTCCTACTCTACTCTCCCAGGGCCGTCAATGTCAAAGCATGAGTGAGTCCAGTCAAAGCTCGTCCCCCCCCTTCAACACACACAGGCACGCACGCACACACACACACTTGTTTTTTCCTCTCTCCCTTTAAGTTTTCTCTTTCCCTCTGATGCACCGGTCCCATCCCCTCTGCATGACTGGCCCTCACTGACAAGTGGAAATCACAGGCATCCTACTGGCAAAAGATGGAGAGTGAAGAAGCCTTCAGAAACATGTACCCTACAGCTATCAGTGTCCCGAACTCAAGAATGAAGACACCAAGCACATCTTCTTCACCATATACTATAAAAACTCGTGAGAACATGTTCACAAAAAATTTAAAGGGGCCTACAAAAAAGGGTTTGCAGCATGGTGATTTTTTTAATTTTTTTTTTACTTTCTAAGATAAATAAGTGATAGAAAAGACGGAAGAGAGGGAGCTTTACTTTGCCAAAAGGGACCTTGGGTTTTGCCCCGTAGGCATGGCAGCTTTCATTTTCCTCTTTCCTCCTTTCATATTCCCAGCCGGTTTCCGGAGTTATGATTGAGTTTCACATATTGGAGTTATATCTGGCAGCCAGACTTGTTTATCTGCTAGGGCTGATAACTGTACTGGCCTGAGTGTGAAGCAAAAAGTGAGGGGAGGAAGAAACAGAGTGGGAGGGAGATACGGAGAGACAGACCACTCATATATTCTCATCTCCTCCAGTCTTTTCTCATTGATTTAGCATGTCTTCATCAACAGCCTGACCCAGGTATGGCTTTTTTTCTTTATCTCATACTCCAGCATAGACCTCTGGTATGGATGTGGATGTCTTTAGCTCAGGTGCTAGAGCTGGTTGTCCACTAATTGCAGGGTTTGGTCAGCTCCTCCTCTGCACGTACTGAAGTGTCCTCAGGAAAGAAACTGAACCCAAAGTTGGTCCTGATGATCGTCACATTCTGTGGCAGCTCCATCTCCTTTGGTGTCTGAAACTGTCTGAAAGAGAGGTAGTGACTAAAGGGTACATATTAAACCACTGAGGTAAAAAGGTACTATACTAGTGCTGTCAATTTACATGTAATCTTATCAGATTAGAATGTTTCCATCAACACTCTGACCAAGGTATGACTTTTTTTTTAATCTCACTCTCCAGCTTAGACCTCTGGTATGGACTCAGTGGGAGAACCTGTCAAGCATGTGTCAGTCAAATCAACCAGAAAAGGACTCCTTAAGACCAATGATATAGCTCATGCTGAGATACAGATACCTTATTATATTGTTTTGGTACATTTTTAAAACAAAATGTGCTGAATTTCACTGTTATTTCTGATATATACCTGTTGGACTTACTGTATTTCATTAGTTTCTGTTCATCATTGATTCTTATAAGTACACTCTACTTTAATTAGGGACCTATCTGAGGGCACTGGGATTAAATCAGAAAAGAATATAGTTGTTTAGCACCGGGGAATTCACCAGGAAAGGTCAGGGAGTAGCAGTGGATGCAGCACCCAATTTAACTCTTTTAATTTCACTAAATGTCACAATATTTTTAAGGCAACATGTGTTCAGAACTGGCTGCTGAGTCCAGTTGAAAGGAAAGTGAGACAAAGAGACTTAGGGAAGGTTGATAGAGGGGGAGAAACAAAAGGAGGACTGAGGGAAAGCAAAAGAGAGAGAGCAAGCAGTGCTTGCTGGACCCTGACTGCGTGCGAGGCCTCAATTATTCATGCGGCAGTGCACATGTCAAGAGCTCACAGACAAGCACAACAGCAAGGCCGAGCGCAAATCAAACAGCGCATCCGTGGGCAATGCCCACAATGCACCTGGAGGAACACACCTCGGCCCATTTCTCTGTTGTTCTCGGATAAACAGAGAACAAGGCTACCTGAGCGCTGCCTGATTCTCCTCAAGAGCCAAGAGCTGCTGGTCTTTGTTTGTTTGTTTTTTTTCCCCCCACTTTATTTACTTGCTTCTTTTTTTGGCAGCGATGTTGGTGCCAGTGGGTTCCATCTTTTCATGGCTCATTAGCCCGCTGTTTCATTCACTTTATTTCTCTGAACTAGCTATCATGCCCTTAGTGTTGTTTAAGTCCACTGCCTTTTTGCTGGTCCCCAACATGTCTACATTAACTACGGCTGAGGTTTGTCTCCTCAACTGCTGGAGGTTAACGGATGGCTCCAGACTTCCATTCTCATTTTGTCTAAGTTTATCGACCACTGCCCCACTCTCTGCTCTATTTCTTCTCTCCATATACTCCCAAGCCTGCTCCCACATGTGCAGACTTTTCTCCATATTATTATTGGGTTTTTCAAGGCTCCAAAAACATATTGCACCAGAAATTGCAGCTAATCATCCAAGGAGACTTATTGACTTGGCTACACTGCACTGCAGTACTATGTTCAATTTTGTGAATAATATCTTCATATAGCATGAAAACCAAACTAATCTGCTATTTTATTTTCACTTCATTTTTCGGTCTGGCATCGTGGTCATGTTAGTTGCTTATTTACGCATCTGATTTCTTTATTTTCTGTCCGCATGGAAGCAATAGTAGTATTTCAGGAGTTAACTTTTGTCATGTAAGCTAAAGAAATACACTACCGTTCAAAAGTTTGGGGTCACTTAGAAATGTCCATTGAAAAAAAAGCATTTTTTTTCAATGAAGATCACCTTAAATTAATCAGAAATATAGTAATTGTTAATGTGCTAAATGACTGTACCCCTATGTAGATATTCCATTAAAAATCAGCCGTTTCCAGCTAGAATAGAGGCCCATTTCCAGCAACCATCACTCCTGTGTTCTAATGCTACATTGTGTTAGCTAATGGTGTTGAAAGGCTAATTGATAATTAGAAAGACCCTTGTGCAATTATGTTAGCAAATGGATAAAAGTGAGTGTTTTCATGGAAAAAAAAACATGAAATTTTCTGGGTGACCCCAAACTTTTGAACAGTAGTGTATGTGGGTTTGGCCTATTCACACAAAGATTACAGTGTCATTTCTCCCCACAAAGCTGGCTCAACTGTTTTTTTTCTCTTGGGCTGATTAGATTGTATTGTAGATAAAATTATGCCTGTAATCATGCATAACTTCAAACATTAAGACAATGGAAATGGGTTAGTTATGTAAGAATTCACCCACTGTACAGTTTTCAAGAGTGTGGAAATTAGCTATAGATACCAAAACCATTGTTGTACCAAGCTGGAACCATATTTAATTCATCTGTAAAGTTGACCATTTTGACATGAGGGTCTATGAGGACAAATTCACTTTTAGAGTCAACCTCAAGTGACCATTTGAGGAACTGCAGTTATGGCACTTCCGAAAAAAATCCTAGATTTGTCCATGCAATTGTGAGGCTTGGAATCGTGTCCATCTTAAATTAGGCTACAATAATGAAATTACATGAATAAAGATATCATTTTTAATAGCTCTTTTAACTTGTACACCAATAACTCTCTGTACATTGCTTGTGACAGGTGTCAGCAGCCTCAACACCATGATCCACTGCCGTGCTCACCCAAGGGTCAGCCTCTTAGCGCAGTGTTTGATTGGCTCCCTGCTGTCGCTGACAGGGAGCACCAATGGGTCACCTTAGGCCTGATCCTGGCACACTAGACTCTAGGACAGATGCTTGCATCCATGGGAACACTATGAAACCACAACAACAGCAATTTTTAGCTACCAGATGTGCCTGGGTGTGCAGAGCTAGACTGCATAAACAACTTTAGATGAAAATAGCATGCTTATTTTAATAAACGGTTACAGAATTTGATGAACCCATGACAGCCTACTCTGGTTGTGTTTATAAAAGATACCTGTTCAGCTTCTTGTTTTTTTTAGTATTTCATAGTTCCAGGTGAACACTGGCAGTTGTATTTGCAATGCTGTCTTTAATGGGTCGTTCCACAATTGGAGGACATTTTACATCCAACTCATCAAATTTCAAATAATCCATGTACAAAATACTAAAACATGCAGTTGTTGTATAAATTTACTTGTCCTGAGAACAAATCTAAAAAAAACTAGGAGAAAAGAATCTTTGAAAATATTTTCAAAAATACCAAATAAGTCTGGAGTTCCCCCTAAAATGCCATTTTTCTCTTGTTCCACCCCCCTGATGACCTAATTGAATCTCAAATAAAATTGTTTGAATAAAATATGAATATTATTTTTTTTATTGATGTCTCTTGTATTTGTGGGAGCATTTCTTTAATCAACGTAGTACTTTAAATAATAATTATCATGCATGCAACCCTGGTAGCATAACCTTTTTAGCAGGTAGAAGAAGAAGAAAACAGTGAATCATATGAAACGCTGGAATTAACATCATCAAAGAGTTTTCCAAAAGAATGGGTAAAGCAAAGCTATGTCCTGTCTTCTGTTTTTGATATTTTCATAACATTGTCAGCCTTGATTGAATGTCTCACTCTACCTCATGCAACCCTGTTATGCATATTATCAGGATAAGACAAATTCTTTTTACTTTTTTTGACTTTTTTCAATCAGTAATATTGTCCTCTTCAGGAGTAACAGCTAACTAAATATCTAGCTTCTACTCCTGAGAAAAAGCTAGCAGATTAGCAACCCTGTTAGGGTTAGCAAACAACAAATAAAACATGGAATAAAAATGGTACCATTGATGTGTAAGCTGAGCCAATCAAGCCTTTGATAGTTTATTACCTATTATTGATGAATATGGAGCAGAAAACTGTAAAAGAGAAGGTTTTTTTCAAACATTTTGAAGCCCAAATATCCTCCAATTCTAGAATGACCCTGATGTATTTGTACTGAGCTTGTGAGACAGAAGGAGACTACTTGTCTGTTGTCAACCAGCTCTCCAGACACTCCTTACTGTAGTTATCTTCAGGACGTTGAAATGCATTATTGGCCCAATCCATCTGTGTTGTACCCTAAGCTGAATTTTCACTGGGCTGACAGATGTGAAAAGTCCATGGCACAGTATTAACAGAGGAGTGGCCCAGGGGGAAAAAATAAATTAAAAAATCACTTTCTTAAGATATAATTTTACCAGTCAGTGAATCCTATTTCTTTCTTCAGAGGGAATTCTAACCTGCAGTAATGCAAAATCTAACATGTTTCCTTTGGAGCTGAACTGCTCAACATCAATTTAGGAGTATTTTCAAGGAAGGGCACACGGGATGTTTGGGCTATTCGGATTTCTACTGTCAATTCCCCCTTCCTTGTGTGGTGTGCTTTGTCATGCAACATTAATATATTTTTGAAGGTGAAATATTTTTTTTGTGTGTGTGTAGAGTCAAGTTAAAGCATTACCACTTGGAAAAACGACCATGATGATGGAAACACTTGCACAACCACACCACAAGGGATTTTCTTTCTTTCTTTCTTTCTTTTTGTTTCTTATTACATGTTCAACAGCAAAGCAAGACACACAGGATCACACAGAACAACACCGTGGCTGTGTTGTGTGCAGTGAACTCACAGAGGAATGCTGTCACCATGTTTCCGGTGTGGATTGATGTTTCTTTGATGATACAGCAAACATCTCGGACTGAACAAGAAGTTGGTATTTGCTGAAGACGCACCTATTGTCACTGTTGTTTGAGAGTTATCTTTGCTCACTGTCCAAGGGCAGATACAAGTTGTCTCTGTGTAGACAAACACAGACATTCACTGTTCTTTAAAGTCCAAGAACATAACACTTTCCATCTACCTGTAGCATATTCTCATGCTCAGGCATCTTCATAAAAAGAAGATGAGTAAAAATACAGCGGGAAAATAACACAAGCGCTAATACTTTTTTTGGGGGGTGGGGGGGTACCATGCAGCATGTTTTCCTCACTCAGATATTTATCAGTGAGTTGATTTTCTCCCTATAAATCCTGAGTAGCTAACCTTGGTTTTCTCCGTGGAGGCAAATGAGAAAAAGAAATTGTGTGAGTTGAATATTACATTGTGTTTATGTTTTGATCTATTGTGAGCTCTGTGCACAAATTCAACGTCTGCTCAGAATGGCTGCTGGGTTAATAAAGGCCGACACACAAAACCGACTGGAAACATGTGTGAAAAGTATTTTGTTTAAATTTTGGAAAAGCTTAAGGGTGAAATGTTTCAGCAGGTTATAGGTGCCGATAAAGGATAGGATCACCTTTCTCTTTTCTTTAGGTATGTCTTAAACAATTCATGGCCAATACGGACAGGAGGAACTACTGCAGCAAGTAAAATATGTTTAATGCACACGGGAGTGTTGCTTCAAAACTGGCTAAAAAAACAATGCATTTACTGTTCAATGGTGATGTTACACAGTATATAAAGTGTGTAAGATACAACAAGAAAAGCACTCAGAGAGTGCAGTTCCAACGGCTGAAATATTGAAAAAAGTCGTGACAGAAATCACGGCACAACAGAATGTGGCCATTTAATATAGATGCACCCACAAACAAAATGACGTTGTGCTGAGCACAGGTGTGTGTTATGCATGTGTACATTATGTACAGATACCGAATCACGTGACCTAAATATGTAGGGGGCAGCGGGACTTGATGGGACTCAGAAACACCCCCACAATTTAATCAATTGTTCCTTTTATCATTTCTGATGGATAAGTCCCGATAAGTCCACAGCAGTTGATTTGTAGTAGGATCACAATCGTGATCATTAGCAGGCAGCTGACGTAGTGTTCACTTGTTGTCATGGTTACAGTGCTGCTATCTCGCAATGATACAGAAATCTTTACCAAATCTGTGGATCCGGTCTATAAGCCACATAACTGCAAAAGTCTAATCACTTGGTCCTTGTGTCATTTCTGACCTTTCCTGAAAATGTCATCCAAATCCGTTAGTCCATTTTTGAATAATATTGCGAACAGACGGACAGACAGACAAACCAACGCTGAGCGTCACATAACTCTGCCGAGGCTCCGCCTCTTTGGCAGAGCAACTATACAGTAAGCAGTAGCAGCACCCATAGGTTTCCTGAACGGTGGTTTTAAAGCTCAGTGTAGCAGCTCTACCTGTCGCCATGTTGGCAGTGCCTGACTCACCTTAACTTCTGACTAATCTGCAAAAAGGTGCAGTGTGAGTGAAGCTGACACAGGCTAAGCACACATCTACAACTAATAATAATAATAATAATAATAATAATAATAATAATAATAATAATAATAATAATAATAATAATAATAATTAAAGCTGCAAGCAGCGTTGGACGGGTCCTCGCATCCTTGCTGGTCGGCGAATCCACGCATGTCCACCAGGTGGCGCTGCGACCAAAAGTGCATGTCGGCCTATGGATGCGATGAGGGCTGGACTCTGATCACAGCCGTAAAATTTCAGGCAGACTGGAGCATGTTCAGGCTACTTACAGAGCTCTTCCTGTCCATCCACCAGGTGGCGCTGCGACCGAGAGTGTATATTGGCCAATGGATGTGATCAGGGTCAGACTGTGATTCCACATATAAAATTTCAGGCAGATCGGACCATGTACAGGCTAGTTATAGAGCTTTTCCTTCTATCCACCAGGTGGCGCTATGACTGTGGCTGTATTTCAGCATGTGAATGTCATCAGGGCGGGACTCTGATCATACATGTAAAGTTTGAGGCAGATTGGAGCATGTTTAGGGCGGTTACACAGCAGTTGATGTTTCATGGCGAAGCATCAAAGTTCAGGAGGCCGCCATGGCCACGCCCTCAGACTTTTGCGGAGCATTTTGATAACTTTTGATCACCCATGTGTGTAGTACACCCTGGCCGAATTTCATCTCTCTCGGTGTTACCCTGTTTGAGTTTATAGCTTTTGAAAATGTCTAAAAATGACCCAAAATCGTCAAAACATATGACATATAATTCAAAATGGCTGACTTCCTGTTGGATTTTGGTCATGGGTGTCAATTACATTTTTGTGTGTCTTGATGAGTTACATATGTGTATGTTTTTATGTTCAGCTAATATCATGTTCGTGGTGTTAGAAGTGGACGTTTGTAGAGAGTTTTCAGTTGCGATACTTTAATGCATAAATATTTGCAGTGGTGGTTTCACTGCAAGCATCTACTGATGTCACCAGTGAAGTAAATAAAAACAGCATTTGTTGAACTTTACGCCTCTCAGTGTCTGCAGTTAGTTTAGCTGAATCAATGCAAAGATATTTCTATTTTTCTACATGACAGGAATGTCAGTGAAATCCAAATGCTAAGAATAAACAAGTGATCTGCCTGGTCACAGATCCCACTTTAATCCAAAATAAAGACTTTGCAAGGAAATGAACTTGAAATATGAGCCACCAGTAAAAGTTGTGATCAGACAGAAGGGCCTGTATTTTATCTTTGGAGAAGTTTAACATGTAAGTTTGTGCAGCTTACACATCAGTGATGAGGCCTGTGGATGACTGGAGATGTGTGTGGACACTTAGACGAAGCAGCAAATGTGTTGAAAATGAGTTGTCTTCTCAGAGTCTTGAAGATGTTTTGTCAGAGCTAAGAAAGAAGTAAGAGATCCTGCAGGTGATTGTTGAGTGGTGTTGAGGAATTTGAATGTAGAGGAATAGCAAAGAGATTTTGAAGATATTTAAGCCATAAGTTGTATTTTATTTGTTTGCTGTTCTCTCCCATTTGTAGTGAAGAGAAGTGATTTGACATGAAGAATGTGATTTGTGTGGCTTTGAAATTGTGTTAAAATGTAAAAATGAGTGATGAGGAGAAGAGTGTGACTTTTTAGTATTGTGTTTTTTAGCGTGTTCTTTAAAAGTTGTAGGTAGATCATGTTCTTTTTTTGATTTTGTGGATTGTTTTTTTTTTCTTTCAGTGTTGATGTCACCGCCTTGACGAATAGAAGAAAAGCCTGTATTTGGGTATGTAGGACCGGTAGTCCAGAGGTAGTGATGGTGGTTTGGAACCTGGAGAGTGCAGGTTCAATCCCCCACTCTGCTAAAGCTTTTTTTTCACATTTGGGCAAAATTCGCCAAAAATATTCTTTACGCTCTTTACGCTCTTTACGCTCTTTACGCTCTTTACGCTCTTTACGCTCTTTACGCTCTTTACGCTCTTTACGCTCTTTACGCTCTTTACGCTCTTTACGCTCTTTACGCTCTTTACGCTCTTTACGCTCTTTACGCTCTTTACGCTCTTTACGCTCTTTACGCTCTTTACGCTCTTTACGCTCTTTACCTTTTTCGGGCAACTTCTTGATTTTGTTGGAACCACCCTTCAACTCCAATCCACTGACACTCCACACCACAGACCACAACCTTTCCACTCCACTATCATCCTCCACAAGGTTCCCACTGGGGATTCGAACCGTGACCCTCCACATGACAGACACACAACCTATGTGTGAGCTATCTTTCACACAAGGTCCTTCGTGGACTTTGTTGTAATGATGGTTGAAAGAGGTTGTCATACAGCCAAAGTATGTATATATTGTAAATAAAGCTGCTGTAACAATGTAAATTTCCCCTGGAGTGGGGAGAAATAAAGAACTTTATCTTATCTTTATCTTATCTTATAAAGTGTCAAAAGAGCCCTGGGCTGGATTCGAACCAAAAACCTCCCGAATGAGAGGCAGATAACTTACCACTGCACTATCCTTCCTACTGGGTGTAACTGTTAGTTTTCCTAAATGATGGTACACAAAACTATTAAGGAGGTGAAGATAATAAAGGTACTAAGGTGGATTTCAACCAGAGACCTTCAACATGCCAGGCAAAAAACTTACCTCTACACCACCTGTCCTACAAGATACTGTTCTAACTTTGCTTAAATGATGCTAGCAATTAGTACTGGAGCATCCAAAGGACACATAAAAAGTGTGAGTGGGGATTTGAACCATGGACCTTCAACATGTGAGGCACAGAACTTACCTCTGCACCACATTTCCTACAAGGTGTTGTTGTAAATTGGCTTAAATGATGGCATCAATCAGTACTGGAGCAATCAAAGGACAAATAAAAGGTGTGAGTGGAGATTTGAATCATGTGAGGTACAGAACTTACATTGCAGGTTTGTTTCTGAGACTGAATACACCCAATCTCATCTGATCTGCAAAGCTAAGCAGGGTTGGGCCTGGTTAGTATTTGGATGGGAGACTACCTGGGATTACCAGCTGCTGTAAGCTTTTTACTTCTCCTCACAACCTGAACAAGACACTGCTGGTCATTCACTAGAGACAGCTATCAACTAAAACCTCTTGGTTTCTTTATTATACACTCTATGAGGTGGATAAGCTGCAGCTCATGCTGATTTATTGCTGGTTCTGGTTGGAGCCAAAGAACAAAGGCGTCACCTGTTGGAGCAGCTGATGTCCTGCAGCCTCTTCACCACAGAAAGCCTCTGACAGCTTCAATTCTTTACACTCTGACTGCAAGACACCAATCACATAGGAACATATACATGTGTGGAACAAAGAGCTGAGCTGACACTCAACATGTGTTTGACCATTTATTGATAAAGACATTCAAACATGTCTAGAGATAGAACACCAACGCACGGTGTAAGAAAGGTCAGAACAGACTTCACCTGCTCAGGAAACTGAGGTCCTTCGGGGTGCAGGGAGCAATTCTGAGGACCTTTTATGGTTGTGTGGTGGTATCAGCCATCCTGTATGGAGTGGTCTGCTGGAGCAGCAGCATCACGGCTGCAGACAGGAAGAGACTAAAGAAACCGGCTAAGAAAGCAAGCTCTGTCCTGGGCTGGTGTTAGACAGGAGGATGATGACAAAGCTGTTGTCTATCATGGAGGACATCTCCCACCCCCTGCAGGAAACAGGACCATCACCGGCAGCTCCTTCAGGGACAGACTGCTTCACCCACAATGTTTGAAGGAGGTCCTTCCTTCCTGCAGCAGTCAGACTGTGTTCAATCAAACCTGCTCACAGCAGTTCAGATCACCCATGAAGTAACTGCAATAAAATGTAAATAAGTCAATATGTGCAATTTCACAAGGTTTTTTTTTTTTTACAAGCATTTCTATTTCTTCTCTAAGGAGAAAGCATCTATTTATATCTGTGCACTGAGTGCTGCTTTTCTTTTTACTTTTTTTCCTATCTGCTACTGCCACACTGAAAATTTCCCCACTGCAGAATCTACCTATCCATCCATCTATCTATGGTCCATCTACCTCCCTACCTATCTATCCATCCATCCATCCATCCATCCATCTCTCTCACAGGTATGGGGGTTGATTCACCTGTTCTCAATCACCTTAATCCACGAAGGCCCGGTTCTTCATTCTTCCGCTCTCTGCCAGACCAGAGACTTTGAAACTAGAACCTTTCTCCTACAATTAGTCTGGTTTCCCCTTTTTGTTTTCACCTTGGTTTAGTTATCCTTTCTGTGTTGGTTTTAGTTTCATTCGTTAAATAAACTCCTTGTAATCTTTGACCTGTGTCTGCAGATGTCCTGTGACACCAATGATCCCATCTGATATTTAGCATGTTTTCAATTATTGGTCCCATTTTTAAAAAAAAAAAAAAAAAAAAAAAAAAAAAGCCCCCTGAAATCTGATCAGATAAATGAATGTTAAACTACTTTGGGTCTGCTGCAGCTGCCTCCCTCTGATCTTGTTCCTGCCCACAGCACAATCTGATCAGTGAAACACTGAAGGACAACTTCAACATGTAAAACATAAATAAGCAAAGGCTGCAACTCGTGATTATTTTAATTTTAACTTAACTTTATGTGCTGTTCAAAAACTTTATTTTTTCTGCAAATGTGTAGTGATTCCAAATCTTGGTTATTGATCTCCTTGATTACAAAAAAAATCTGTATCGACCCGGAAAAAAAACAGACATGTCAGGCACCCTATGGTGTTAACTGTTTGCCTGAATGTTTTTGTTTAAAATCCTCAGTAATAACCTTTGACTGGTTGCTCTTAACCCTGTAAAACTCACTGCTGCAAAAATACAACATCAGCTTATTTTTTAATTACTATTTTCTATTATATATATCTGAAATAAACCCTAATCTGGGGTCTGACAGCAGCGTGAGGTCAAAGAAGCTGCCATCAGCTGCTGCACTTCTGTCCGTCCAGCAGATGGAGCCATGGAGCTACAGTGAAGTGAAGAGCAGCACAAGGCAACCACCACTTCCATCCACTGACGCATTCAATTTGACTGACGCTAATGTTTTATTGACTTCCAACCACTAAACCAATAAAAGCTGCAAGCAGCGTTGGACGGGTCCTCGCATCCGAGCGGCCCGACTGGCCCACGCATATCCACCAGGAGGCGCTGCAACTGAGAGAGTAAAGTTTCAGGCAGATTGGAGCATGTACAGGCTACTTACACAGCACTTCCTGTTTCATGGCGAGAAATCCAAAGTGGCCGCCAAGTGGTGCAAAGATGTGATTAGGGCCGGACTCTGATCATACATGTAAAATTTCAGGCAGATTGGAGCATGTACAGGCTGGTTACACAGCACTTCCTGTTTCATGGCGAGAAATTCAAAATGGCCGCCAGGTGGTGCTATGACAGTGAGTCTATATCGACCTATGGATGTGATTAGGGCTGGACTCTGATCACACATGTAAAGTTTGAGGCAGATTGATGCATGTCCAGGCTAGTTAGACAGCACTTCCTGTTTCATGGCGAGACATCCAAAATGGCCGCATTCTGCTGGTCACCATGGCCACACCGTCAGACTGTTGCAGAGTATTTTGATAACCTTTGATCAACCATGACTGGTGTCCATCCTGACCAAATTTGAGCTCTCTCGTGGTTACGGTGTTTGAGTTAATAGCTTTTTAAAATGTCCAAAAATGACAAAATGTCCAAAATATGAATCATATTTCAAAATGGCCGCATTCCGTGGCTCGCCATTTCCACGCCTTCAGACTTTTGCGGAGCGTTTTGATAACTTTTGATCACCCGTGATTGGAGTACATCCTGGCCAAATTTCAGCTCTCTTGGAGTTACGCTGTTTGAGTTTATAGATTTTAAAAAATGTCCAAAAATGACACAAAATTGTCCAAAACATGACTCATAATTCAAAATGGCCGACTTCCTGTTGCATTATGGGTAATGACGCAAGAGGCTTTTTTGTGCGTCTTGATGAGTTACATATGTGTGCTGAATTTCAGAAGTCTAGGTCGAACGCTGTCCGGGGGCTGAATTTTCGTAATTTTCTAGGGGGCGCTATTGAGCCATTTTGGCACGCACGTGTGCCATTCCCCTAAAATATCAAATTTTTCGCCAGTCCTGATGTGTGTGGCGATTTTCATGCGTTTTCGTGTATGTTTAGGGCGTCAAAAATGCGTTTTCCCCGTCCGTAGAAAAAAGTATAATAATAATAATAATAATAATAATAATAATAATTCCTAGGGTTTCAATAGGTTCCTCGCACCACTTCGTGGTGCTCAGACCCTAATAATAATTCCTAGGGTTTCAATAGGTTCCTCGCACCACTTCGTGGTGCTCGGACCCTAATAATAATAATAATAATAATAATAATAATAATAATAATAATAATAATAATAATAATAATAAATTTTATTTATAAAGCGCTTTTCCAATAACTCAAAGACACTGTACATAAAATACAATAAGATAAAACATAACAGTTAATTAAAATGACTGTACTGTGACTGCGCTGATCTGTCACTTAATTATGCAACTTTAACCCTTAATATAATTTAAATGACAGAGCTATATAAAATTCACCCCCTGCATAGTTGTCCTAAATGTAGAAAATTAGCTATAGAGAACAAAAATGTATTTAGTTTCAGGCTGTAAACGTTTCTTTCTTCTGTGAAGTCTGCCATTTCAACATTCACTTAAATCTCTTGACGAGGCGGCACAATGTCTGACTATGTCCACGCTGTGTGTATTGGTTTCTTGGAGGCTTGTCGTCACTGTGAGGTTGCCAGGTGACCAGCGGAGACTCCAGCTAAGTCCCTACATGAACCCACAAACAGTTAACAGATGAACGAGAATGACGTCAATCATCTCATGTAATTCTTTTCAAGATAGCAAATAAGCATATTTCCCAACATGAAAGAGAAATATCTGCTGTGTGATTCGTATTCAACAGTGAATATTACTGTCCTTCTCTTTTAATAAGAAGAAATGCCTGAAACCTAAAATCTATGGAAGGATAGCCGGCCTGGACTGAAATTCTGAAAATGTGTTGAGCGATAATTAGCACAGTCTCAGTGAACTGCCAGGCTAGAGTTAATCACAGCCTCGCTAAGGTGGCATTGGACAGATAATTGACTCACACACACACACACACACACACACACAAACAGACACACACAGCTCTTTCTCACATCTCTGTATGCAAGTAAAACACACTGGCTCCACCAAGTAAACACAGTTGGCCATGCTGGTCTTCCGTGTGGACGGTGAAAGCCGGTGCAGGGGCGTGCTGCCCTACGAAGGCACCAGTGACTGCTTTATCAGCATGTCATAATTTATGTTGTGTTAATTAGGTCCCTGTGGCTGTGGCTGGCTGGTAGCAGTGGCTCGACCCACGAAGGGGGAAGAGGATGGAGAGAGAAAGAAAAGAAAGCAGTAGCCCTCACAGACACAGTGGCATTAACATGCCCTTAGCAATGGCACCAAACTGAGATACAGGCATGTCATAATTAATGTTAGTGAATTATTAATGTGGCTGTCCTCAATATGTTTGCATGCTGTGTGTGTGTGTGTGTGCACTTGTAAGCCCCTGTGATTTTGCATGTTTACCTGCAGCCTCTTGTGTTTTTTAGACTAAAACATTCAATCTGAGCCGCCTCCTCCGCACTCTTTCGGTGGACAAGTGTCATCATCTGGAATCCGCAGTAAAACTCAGCTGGCTGGAAGGCCCCAGCTCAGCCTTCCTACCTGCTCATTAGCTCAGGCCGAGGTCAGAGGGTCAGGCAGGAGAGAGCCACGGCATGCTGGCACCGCGGTGCACAGGGGCCGACTCACAGGCAGCACTGCAGGCTCCGCCGCTGTGTTATTAGCTCACAGTCTTCTGCTGGGGGCCGGTGCAGGTCGCACACTATGGTCCACTGCAGCTCCTATGAGGATCCTGTGCACACACAAATACACAAACATGCACACACACACACGCTAAACTGTGAACAGTAGAATACAAAACAGAATACACTTGTGGAGAGTACTTCCCAGAAAGGGGGAAAAAACGCACGCACACACACACACACACACACACACACACACACACACACACACACACACGTTCACGCACACACTCACTGAGCCTAGATAAAATGGAAAGGCTGAGTGGTATTAAGATCCATATTGACAGAGTGGAATCCCATAAGCACCTCGGTTCTCTCCATATGTCAAATATTCCTCTAGGTGCCGATCATTCAGTTTTATTACCTTGCCTTAAAATTCAATTGCACAAGAGATTTAAGTCTTTTGGTGATTCTCTAGAGCTCTAGAGCTTCTGAAAAACTGAAGAACAGATTAAAGGAAAAACCCTTAGTATCTGTGTCCATTTAATTTTGAATTAAATTCCAAAATCTAAAATGTTTGAGGAATTTGATGGATGCAAAAAAAATACATAGAATTTTATGTATTTTTCATTTGAAAATATAAACCAGTAGTCTGTGCATCCACAAAAGTTTTGTAACAAATTTTGTACACTTTGGCTTGAGTGTCTGCATTTTATGCTACTTTATGCTCCTCTACGTTAGACTCCCTGTGCTCATTTACCAGCCAGTTACTTTACAAAGAATTTGAGATTTTATACACAAAACAATTAATGAGCTAAGAAAATGTGATGCACTGCTGTAGATTAAACATGCAACAGTATATGAAACACTTCAAATTAGCTCTGCTTCAAACAGCTACAATAACAAAATGTATTTTAAAATGTATGCATCAGTACTAGCAATCCAAACATACAGTATGTCATCATTTAGTTTTTATATGTAATCCTTTAAGAACATTTAACTATAGAATACTTAAGTGCTTATGTGCTTTTACCTTGTTATTATTACTTTTACTAGCTGAATATTTTGAAAAATCTGAAAACAATCTCACGACCAAACCAAATTCCATTTAGTGGCTTTTCAAACACATCAAATGAGCTTCATCAGTGGATGGAGATGGTCCACTTGTTATGATATTGTAGATTTTTAATTTCTCAGATCTTCTACACCTTCTCACCCATGATGATCTTTTCATTGAAAATAACAGTTGAGACACAAAGCACAAATTTATTTGCTGTTTGATTACTTTATTTAGCATATTAGTTTATTTAAGTCCACAAATTAAAAGACCTGTCAATAAAACTAGCAGTATTTTTATCTTACTAACATACCCGTTTGAACTATAGACTGTGGTATTAAAGTCACATCATAATAAGAATCTATACATGTTCTAATATGCATTTGTATTATTTATGTCAACAAGGTATTTATGAGGCTAATCAGGGGTAAGACTGTCTAAATTTGTCCTCTAAAATCTGTACAATTTGTACAATCTGAATGGAAGTGCCTTGATTACCGCTGCTGAGCTCTCGTGCTCCTTTAACTTATGTAATTTCATTTGATCTTGCATTGAGTGTTGCAGCGCTTGTGATGCATTTCAGAAAATAAAACAGTTTCACACCCAGCCTGATACATATTTTATGCATCCGAAGCAACAAGGGAATAAATATGTCTTTTGAACACGCATTACAGAGGCATAGCCTGACAAGTAGCAGTTCTACTTTCCCTTTAACGTAGTCTGTATGGAGCGTAATAAAACTCCCCCTCAAGACATTTAAATTGGTAATCACCACATAGATTTAATATCATACAGACAATAAATAATTTAGACAAATGTCTATTTGGCATAATTCATTAAGTCTCTCTTAAATCCCGATTTATATCCAATCTGTCCAGCCTTGGAACACTTTAATCCAGCAATGTTAAATGAGATAAAAATCATAATTATGGCAGCAGAACCTGTTATTTAAACCAGATCAAGGACAAGAAGGACTTACGGGACCAGGGGATGTAGCATGGATAGTCATGCAGTAAAAGAGGGCTGTAAATGGGCCAAATCCTACTCGACCCTTGGCACTTGTGGAGGTGTATTTTAAAGTCATTAACCATGAATGTCTTCATGAACTAAAATGTATCTTTTGTACCCAGACAGGGAAAAAAACATCAAAGTTAATGGGCTTGTTGTGATTCATTCAAGTGAGCCGGAACAGACAACCACTGCTATTGTTAAACACTGTCATTAGCCACAGCTTCTACTCTGTAAAGCCTCATTTAGCAGGCCATTCATATTGTAAGTCTGAGAAGACATTTGTATTTACTGTATGATCAACATTCACACAATTTGCCTGATAGCACCGCTGGAGCCGAACGCAACCCAACGCAACACTGTTTACCATTTGTGCATTGGCAACTGGCACTGTCCAAGCGTTGGAGCATTTTACGTCACTCTTGCATCAGTGAGCTTTGACTAAAAAAATAATGTTTGTCTTCTTCCCCCTCAAGTGTCTTGAGCTGCAAGCAAGAAGTAGGTAAAGTTTGAGTTGTGACCAAACCAAAGGTGATGCGCCTCAGAGCACGTTTCGCTGCGTGGTCAAGGAGGAGAGGAGTCACTGATGGAGAGACAGCTGTTATTTGATGGTCTAGTGTGAGTCCAGATGACTTTGGCTGGCTGTGGATGGCGTGAAGAGGTGTAAGTGTGTGTGTGTGTGTGTGTGTGTGTGTGTGTGTGTGTGTGTGTGTGTGTGTGTGTGTGTGTGTGTGTGTGTGTGTGTGTGTGTGTGTGGGGTGGTTGGTGGATGGTGGCAGAGGACCAACAGGCCTGCATTTATAGCCACAGTGTTCAGAGCCCTGCCCATATCCAGCCACCTTAGCCCGGCTGCAGAAGTACAGGAAAACCACTGCAGGAATAACAAGTCCAAGATGTTGGATAAAATCAAGTCTCCGTCCACAAAAGTCAAGAATCAACATGAAAAATGTCAATGTTTGCGCAGAGAGAGAGAGAAAAAAAGACATCTTAAAATATACATTTATTCAGAGCCTGTGCAAGATCAAACAGCAAAATTGATCTGCTCTTCCTTCAGCCCTTGCTCTGCTCCCTCCCCTCAATTCCCCTTCTCACCAAGTATCGACTTTCTGCACGGGCCATTGCCATGACGACTCCAGCCTGGCCTGCTGTCACCTCTCCTCAGGCCAGAACCCTGACTATTATGGGATAGGGTTCATTTGACTGCCTTGGGCGAAGATGTGTCTGGAGCAGCGCAAAGAGGCCCATTCACACACACAGACGTCTTCTTTGTCATGCACACACAGTCTCGGCTGGGTCCTCTTGTCTTACAGTAGTGAGACACTGTTTCCCAGCGGCCCCCTCAGACCACAAACTATGGCCTAATCAAGACCATGAACGTGAGCCAAACTAATGCTACAATTCTCCCGGATCCTCTTGCATCGATCCAACAGGAAATAAGATCACTCAATGTGTCTCATCAAACTTAATTAACCAGTCTGTGCCTTTAAATTGCTTCTTTGCTGACAGCTCTTACAGTAAAGAAAACCTTCCAAAATGCTGAAGGAAATTAACATTGACACAGGGATTTTTATTTTTATATATATATATATATATATATATATATATATATATATATATATATATATATATATATATGCATATTTTTCTGATGTTTAAAGCAGAGACAATCAAATTAAGGGATCTTTGAAAGGGCTAATGTGACTGGGAGGAATAATACAGCAAGAAAAACCTGTTTCAGTGTACATCTGGACTTCTGATTATTGCTTTAAGACTCACAAAAAGTGGCACATTGTCTAATAATATTAGAGTTTTATGAGTATGAAAAGTTTTGAAGCATTATTCACAAATAACATAGGTACCACAGTGAAACATTTGCACTCAAAACAACAGCAGATATTCAAGAAACATTCACCCAAAAAGAACATTTATGTTTTAATACACTGTGCTAAGGGTGGACATAATCTATACTTTTGTTCTTTTCTCAACTAAAATCAACAGCATGTTCTCTCTGCTCCAAGACAATTCATTCAAAGTATTTCTTTTATGTAATTAATGCAGGATTTTATTATAGTATTGTCAACAAATCCTAAGAAATTGCTAAAACAGTGCATTAGTTTGCCTCATACATCCTTTCTCCTGTAGTTTCATTTTAAAGATAATATTAAAAAGACTTTACACATGCAAAACAGCTGGATACTGCAAAAACATCAATTTATAATGAAGGGACATATCAATATTTTTAACAGTGTGGCTCATTGATGTGTTTTTTTTTATTTAAATGGATGGATATTCCTGCTGCTTTAACTACACGAATAAAACAGTACAATGTAAGATCAGTTAGCATAATTGGAACTCCATTGTATTCTGCAGTTAGTCCTGCATAGAGAATACAGAGTCAGCGAAAAAATCCAAAATCCACTTCGACCATGAGTGAGGAAGCGCTGTTGTCACTGGACAGGCACTGGGTTTGGTCCAGTGGTGCAGATATGGATGCAACAGCTCCTGTGGAGGCAGATCTCAAATTGGTCAGAGAGGAGGATCAATATCACCAGGAACAGATAGAGAGAATGATGGGCATCCCAGGCAACTCACTGAAGTAAATTACATTAGAAACTCAGACACTGATTCATGATGAAAAAAGTAGAGAAGGAGGTAAAAACAGCCTGAGGGAGTTTTTTTTTAATTTTTTAAATTTTTTTTCCAGGATAAGTCAGCTCTTAAATTTATGGGCCCTCCGCTTCAGAAACATCAGGTTATTGTTTGTGTAAAGTCTGTGCAATTTTTCAATCAATCAATCATTATTTTACTCTAAACCCTTAGAAAACCCTCAAAAACAGGTTCACTAGGATCACTTTGAAAGGACATATTTGCACAAAGCGTTTTAACCCTTGGATGCAGAAGTGGGTCAAAAATGACCCGGTGAGGTTGTTTTCTTGCAATATCTTTGTGATGAAAAGTTGTTATCATTTCATTTTCCAGCTATTCCTCAATAAACATGTTCTTGATATCACTGCATTTTGATTTTTAAGTTATCTTTTATACTCGTAAAGAAATTGTAATACTTTTATCACTACCTTAAGCTCTTTATCACTGATATCATATGGAGGTGATGCACGAACTTGGAGGCACGGAGGGTAACAACAGTTAGAGGAAAAGAGTGGAAAAATGTCAACAAAATGGATGTTGACATTCTTCTACTGTGTTCTGTGTAATATTCTTCTTTTTCAATTATCAAAATGTTCAAAATGTGTTATGAACTAAAAAATAAACATATTTCAAACATGATTTCATGCTTGTGTGGACAAAAATATAATACAAACAACAATACAAATTATTATTCTTAACTAAAGTGATTTTTTTAAATGGCTTAAAAACACATTGATTCTTATACGGGTCATTTTTTGACCCACTTATGGAAGAGTGTAGGGTCCAATCACTTGTGCATCTAAGGGTTAATTAGGTAATAGTGGCAATACTGGAATAGACAATGGCTTGATTAGGTGTGAAAATATTGCACTGAAAATTTTTCTCAAGTTAAAGTTTTATTACCTAAAGTATGATATGTAAAAATACTGTGTAAGGAGCATTTTACAGCATCATAAGTTGACTAAATGCTTAACCCACAAAGTAATGAGTTAAATGTAAACAGTTAAGTACAATTACTTCACAAAATGTACTGAAAAAATCTTCACTAAAGTATGTCAGAATGGTTAGTAGGCCACAGTATTTTTAAAAAATGACCAGAGCAGAGTGTGTCTGTGCTCCAATTCCTTGACCAAAAGCTCCTCCTCTGGCCAGAGCTCATCAACATTACGTTCCTTTTTTAAAAGCAGTCCGCTGGTGATCCTGATCTCTGCCTCTCTGTACTCCGTCATGCAGCCTCTCCACCCCCAGCCTCTGGTGGGATGTGACAGCGTAGATGTAGGTGACCAGTGGGTGGCCCCTGTGAGAGCCAGCCCAGAGGTCAGCCGGTCACTGTCCCTACGAGGCAGCCCTGCCGCGGGTCACCTGCTGCCCACTTTCCCCTCGTTATTTATCTCTCCCTGACAGTTCATTCCTCTTCCTGTCAAAGCCCCTCCTCTTCCATCTTCCCATTTTCCCCTCTCCTCCGCTGAGTTTGGCATCGGTCCTCCGATCCTTTCGCCAATACCGGCTACCGAGGCCAAGGCGCACTGAGCCGACCCTTTCACATCACCCCCGTCCGGGTCATGTGACATCCAGGTTCAGGGGCCTTTCTAACAATGAGGGCCGGGCCACGGGCCTATAAGTGAAAGTCCACAGTGTGCGAGTTGCTCTGGCCGGCTGGCAGGGCTCCTCTCAGCGGCCCACCAGAGGGGTAATTACTTCCCCACACTGGGCTTGGAACTGGACTTCTTGCCCCCGCGAGTCTCCACGGACTGTCCGGGACGCGGCACTCCCTTTCATTAGGAGAGGAGCTCATGGAGGGAGAGTCTCAAAAACAGACAAAGTGAAGGCCCTCCTTTGGCCGGTGATAAATTGGTTCGCCTCACAGACGAGGGAGGGGTGTAGAGAATGACACTCAGAGGACACGAAGAGGATGAGGAAGTCACAAATACAGTGCAGGAGAAGTGGGATTTGGCAGATAAAAATATCTTAAGCTGAAGATACAGAAGGGAAAGAGATGCGAGAGCTGCTTTTGTAACCGTGGAGGTCTGTTGGAGAGCGCACATCAAGGACAGAACCCAAGCGGTGGGCATTAACATCAGTGTTGCACATGATAATCAGAGGAAAATAATCGCTGTCATCTTCTTTTGGTCACTTAGACGCAGTTACCTGAAAGCCAGTCGGAGCTTTCTGTACCTTCCCCTACCTCCCAGTGATCACAGCCAGTATAAAATGACATGGTAAGGAGAAAAAGGAGTGAAGCGAACGTGTAATTAGCAAGTGGTTTTATGTAAGTGCTCTTTGATTTATAATTCAGCATAGCGAGAACCCCTGCTACCCAGGGCTAGTGCTCCTCTGAATTAGCCCTGCGACTGGGAGAGGCAGCAGCGAGGGTATGGGGAAGAACTGGACTAATTTGTGTTCTATTTAAGGTGGGTTTAAAAAGAGAAGGAGACGTGAGGCACATACCTGGACCGGGTAGGAATTAGATGAGAAAATATAGCATAGAGGGGTTTAAGGATGAACCGGTATGTAGGCGTCTCTGTCTCTCTCTGATCAGATGAAATGATGGTCAGACTTGTAAATGACTTTGCGAGTGAACCTCAGACAGAAAAATTTGACGTGATGAAAGCCTCTCATCTGCGATATGAATCAGTAAAATGCGAGGTGGCATTCGGTTTGTTAGTGAGCAACAACCCATACGTAAAGATAATGCTACAGTTTTTCAAATAAAACTTGTGTATGAAGTTATTTTCTGTGGGAGTTGAGCAACATTATTCCCACTCCGGCTGCATCTTTGATAAGGGGAGGCTTTTCTGTCAGCAGTGGCCTCGTTTTTCCTCAGCTCAGCTTGGTACATACTGGATTCTCTTTGGTCCCCCATGGGTCCAATGATCCCCAGATCATCTATATTCTGATGCCCTTATAAAGCTAATGTGCTGATTTTACGTTTTCAACCTGCCATGATCCCCCCCAATCCCCTCCATTCCCTCCGGTGCCTCTTTCACACTCAAGTGAGGATCCGCTGCCGCTTTGATCACAGTCCCCCGTTAAAGGTTTAAAACGTCTCAATTCCTGACGATTGTTGGGGCCTCTGTGGTTTACTTTAAGCATTTCCCTATGCCCCCTGTCCAAATTCACCACTCCTAAATGAGGTACCCTCTCTCCCAGCTTCCCATCCCAGCGCTGCTTTCAAGTTCCCCCGATTGGGTGCCGCAGCTGTAAGCCCTAGATTTTGTCTCCTCCATCTTTGTCAAGCCCATTTGCCAAATACAAAAAAGACCCAATAAGCTAGGTCTTCATTGCTGCTCTCCAAAGTAATCCCCAGATCTCCCACTCTCTCGAAAATCAATGCAAAGGTTGAGATGAGGTGAAACTCCCTTCTTAACTCATCGGGCTGGGAAGTGATGGAGTCTTATGATCACTTTTTTTTGTAATCGTTGTGGCTCCATGATGAAACTAATTGTCCTATTTCGTGCAGCCTTGCAGCCTTTTCAAAATGTCCTGTATCACCATGCGTAGAAAAACAAGAACTGATGATGCTGGGTGTAAACTAAGTTGCTGTTAAAAAAGTTCAAAAAGAAGCTCCACAACAAACTCGGGGTAAGAAAGCTGAGTGCTAATGGCTAATGGGACAGCTAAGAGTTACTTAACTTACTTAGGAAAGACAGCCCCCCTGCTGAATGTCAGTCCAGAATTCACTTATCTTTTAGTTCCTGGGAAAAATATCTGGGCCATTTTGGATTATAGGTGTTCAACTTTCTTTACCAGCAACTCTTTAATGTTGGCTTTCTGCCATTTCATACAGGGCCGCTATCACACAGGTGGCTTATATAGCTCATTTAGTGGAAACTCCATATGTGATTGCACTATGTGGCAAGTAAATCAAAGAAATAAGAGCAAAAATGGCCTAAAATAATCAAGAACTTAATATTTGAGTGTTTATTTTTTTTGTGGCACTGGCTGTATTAGCTTTGGCAATAGTTTAATTTAACTGAGTCACTTGAATCATGTACATTGCAAATATTGCTTACACCTGAGGTAATCTTTTTTTATTTCTTTTGGGTGCAGAGCAAAGCTGTAAACTTGATGTTGAAGTATCATCACTTTTCAGCTGTTTGTGTTCGTTTACACTACCAGCAGTCACATAGCAACATTATTAATCTTGAGTCTTATTTCTGTCCGCCCAGTAGATTACAGTTCAGTATTCACTCTTGTGGATGTTTGGTGTTGGCAGGTACCAGACAATGGCTTCACCGAAACGTTTTTTGTTTTTTTTTCTGAAACTAGCTGCCTGCTACATACGATGATGAGAGTGGTGAGAGAACCAAAGCAGTAAAGTTGGGGGGCCGTAAAATTAATACCCTATGAGCTACAGGGCACTGAAAAGCTGTATAGAGCTGAAGGGAATTGCAGAATTGAAAGTTCTTCAAATTATATACAGCAAAGTGATGGATTGTTAACATAAAATTATTGATCAGAAGAGAGTCCGAGGAACTTTAAACCCTGAGATGTGTATTTTAACCCAAATAAAACTGTTACTTTTGGACATCACCTCAGACATAACAGTCATTTGTGGTTAAAGCAATCCGAACTGCTGCCTCTGCATCAGTGAGGTCTGGTTGAAAAAAAGGGCTAGTGCTGGGACAGCAGTAATTCTGCCAGCCAGTCTTGGCTAGTGTCAGCCTGATGGAGGCTCCAAACCAGTGGGGTGGGATGTTCCGCTACAACCCTCTGCCCTATGGTCTACCATTATAATTAATATGTTGTTGTATCAAAGTTGAAGCGTTTGCCTCCAAAATGTCCTGCGCCCAGCCCCCTTATTAAAGACCTGACCTCCAAGCAGCTGAAGGTTGCTCTGCAAACTTGGCACACCCCCGAGTGAAAACATCTGCTTTCCTCACAGGCAGGACCGCCACGGACCCCACGTCTCAGCTGGTTCCCACAGCCCAGCGAGAGAGCCCTTCCCCTGTCCTCGCACACTGACCCCCACATTTATAACTCCACCCCCACCGCCGCCGCCGAGACCTCCTTAAGCCTCGGAGCTCGGGCCCGGACCTCTCCATCACCTCCGCCCCTCCCACGTCCTCGTGTAGCCCCGTGCCAGTGTGGTCACTTTACTGCTGAGAGGACTGCTCCTGTCTTGTTATCCCCACATCACAGCCTGTCGAGAGGAAGGGAGGGATGGAGGGAAGTCATGGAGGGAGAGGGGGAGAAGGCATCTGCGCTGCTCCCACAAAGTGGCGACTGTTGGAACGCTGACAGAAGCATCTGTCATCCCCTGCCTTCACACACTCACCTGCTGTCCGAGGGCCAGACTCTTTCTATCTTCCTCCTTCGCTTCCTCCCGTCTTCACTCCTCCCTCCTTCCTGCCTCTCTCTCAGCTTTCTTGATGATTGTGCGAAGCTCTTGGACGCCTCCTTTAGAAATCCCATACAAAGTACGCCCACCCCTTCTGAGTCCTCACTGTGATCAAATGCAAGGGAACATGCTGGTTTCTTTCTATTCGGTGACTCTCCTCCACTATGTGCTTCGTAACGATTGTCTCTGAAGATCATATGCAGAGCAGCATTTAGTTAATGCTTTGCCAAGTTCATGCCAAACTTATCCGTATTTATTAACAAATATTGCCGTGGTGTTAATGAATGTACTGACCTGTCTTGTGACTACTTTATCATTCTCCAGTGGCACCCCCGTCCGTTCCCCTAACATGCTGAAGGGTTGCCAGCAGTAAGGGGAAAGATGCCAATACATGTGTATGACACACACACACACACACACACACACACACACACACACACACACACACACACACACACACACACAGAGGTAAAAAAAACACACACACGCACAAGCTCAAGGACACCATCGCTCATTCAAGTCCGGAGAAGGTGCCCTTCAGATGATGCCACAGAGGAGAGTGCAAAAACCCAAAATCAATGATTTCATCAAAGTTTGAAGAAGAAAAACCTTTATAAATTTTCATCATTGTTCATATTTACGCTGAGAAATAGTAGATGGAATTACTTAGTAAAGGTTTTTTTTTTACTCACATTAAAGAGTTATTGGAGATTTTTGTTTTCTTTTTCCTACTGAGGTTTTAAAGAGAAAAGATGCAACCAGTAAAAAAAAAAACAAACAAAAAAAAAACGTAAAACCCTTTGAGGCAAATTTTGTGATTTGGAGTTTTATAAGACCAATAAGTTGTATCTTCAGTTAATATTCAAACATGCTGTGCTGCTGCAGAGGTAGTGGGTTTAGTTTTAAGGACATTTTTGTCAAACAATCAATATGCACATTTGTGGGTGTGCAGACTTGTTCCTGTTCAAGCATGCCGAGCTTGATTCTGAAAAAAGAGGTTTCAATAAATATGCATGTGCTTATATAACTCACTGAGAAATAGAAGGTTTAATATGTGAATTTACACTTTATCTTGAGTGAACATAATTCTGAAATTTAAATTAATATTTCAAACATTCATATGATTCAAATTCGCTCTGCTTCACTGTCTGTAGAAGAGTTGAGATGCATCCTTCTCTGTCATCTTCGAGTCCAGCCACACATCCAGATATATAGAAGCATTCAGATGTTTTACTTAACTTTAAATTGCTTTATTGCAAGTAACAGTTTATAATTGTCATTGCAAAATTGCTCTCGCCACAAAATTGTTCTTTGTGAGTGTTTTTAAATGTGAATTTGCAAATAATTATTAACTGTTAGATGCATAAGTCTGTCAAAAATGACCCAGTGAGGTTGTTTTGTTGTGATATCTTTGTAATTAAAAGTTTTTATCATTTCATATTCCAGCAACTCCTCAAAAAACATGTTTTTGTTATCATTCCATTTAAATTTTTAAGTTACCTTTTATACTTTTAAAGAAATTGTAATATTTGTATTACTACCCCAAGCTCTTTATCACTGATAATATCATACAAGAGCTGATGCACAAACTTGGAGAGACAGAGAGCAGCAACAGCTGGAGGAAGAATGGAAAAATGTCAACAAAATGGATGTTGACATTTTTCTATTGCTGTTCTGTGTAATATTATTCTTTTTCAATTATCAAAATTTTCAAAATCTGTCATAGAATGAAATATAAATATATTTCAAACATGAAATCATTCTTGTGTGGATAAAAATATAATACAAACAATGATACAAATGATTATTTTCAACTGAAATGATTTTTTAAAATGGCATAAAAACACATTGAGTTTATATTTTATATTTATAAGGATAATTTTGACTCACTTATGGAACAGCATAGGGTCCAATCCCTTTTGCATCGAAGGATTAAATCAGGTTATTTTCTTGATTAATACATTTTGTGAAAAATACCCAGTATAAATTCTCATAACTCCAGGTGGATTTTTTTTAATGTCTTGTTTTATCAACAGTGCAAACTCAAAGGTGTTTGGTTTACTATCATGTAAAGAAACACCTCAAGGAACCAACAATTTATTGACAGCATTTACTGACTAATTATCATCTAATTCTTACAGCTCTACATCACTGTGTAAGTGGCATTTCATTGCGGCTGCTCAAGGCACTCAGTTGATGCACAAGAGCTCAGGATGCTAATCGAATGAAATCTAATGCAAGACCTGGGCATTCGCAGGACTGTAAACAGATAAGAATAGGTACAAAATGACAAGAAAGAACAGCATCATGAGAAAAACTGGACCGGTTTGGTGGTAGGGCCTAATGGGAACAGGTGTGTAGGTCGGGCAAGGGGATCAGGCAGTGGTGGGAAGGTCTGGGGACATCTAGTGGCTGCAGGAAGAATAGCAGGTTTGCAAAGTTTTCGAGAAATGCAGAGGCTGAGCAGGGACAAAACCTAACAGAGGATTTCATATGCTGCTGATTTGTTAAACCTATAGTGCTGTATCATATTTTTTCAACGTCTTTATTTTGCAAACTATCAATGCATGATATGCAATGTCTAAAGATGTATTGGACTGGAATGTGTATACTACCATTCAAACGTGTGGGGTCACTTAGAAATGTTCTTATTTTTGAAAGAAAAGCAGTTTTTTTCAATGAAGATAACATTAAATGAATCAGAAATCAAGTCTAGACATTGTTAATGAGGTAAATGACTATTCTAGCTGGAAACAGCTGATTTTTAATGGAATATCTACATAGAGGTACAGAGGAACATTTCCAGCAACCATCACTCCTGAGTTCTAATGCTACATTGTGTTAGCTAATGGTGTTGAAAGGCTGATTGATGATTAGAAAACCCTTGGGCAGTTATGTTAGCACATGAATAAAAGTGTGAGTTTTCATGGAAAAAACACGAGGGTCAGTATATAATTGCGGGACTTTTTGTAACATAGTTGACAGCTATCATAGTTGACATTTTTGCTGTTTTCAGGCCTAAAATCAACATTGCTGCCTATAACCAAAACACTACATGGCATTTTTAGGGAAAGATTCTTCTAGAATATTATTTATACATTTGAGTGAAATTGAAAGTTATTTCTAAAGATCTTGTAGTAAACCTGTTGACATGTGATAAATCCACACTTGACTCACACACTACTTTATATTAAATAACTCAGAAAGCCTTGGAGTCTTGCCAGTCTTTTCTTCAGGAGGAAATGACATCATGAGGAGCAGGTCATGTGATCTGGAATTAACACACTTCCTTGAGAGGTGTTTTTGTAATGGGTAACTTAGTTGAAAGTGATTTCTCGGACACAGTTATTTTCCATATAAAATCCGACATATTGCCAAAAAAGAAATATCTGTCATGATTATCTCAACTTAATAAAAAGAACACAATCAAAACAATTTTTGAAAAAGCTCATTTTATTATTGTTTAGCTAATTAGAAGGTGGTTGTTATTAAATTCGGACGGTTATTTAGTTGACATTTTAGTGATATCCTGTCATTTTTTATGAATAAATGATTGTTTCCATAATAAATAATGATGGAATTTGTAGACATGATCATAATGAAGATTAAAAAAAACATAATTTTTTTTTACTTTTAATAAAAATGTATACAAGATATATCCCATGGACTTCAAAAGTTCCTCAGTTATATATTGACCCATGAAATTGTCTGTATGACCCCAGACTTTTGAACGGTTGTGTACATTAGCATAGTTTGCTTTCACTTAAGAGCATCTTGATGCTAATAAAACACTACACTTGTTTTCATTGTGGGACACTTCTATACACAAAATGTTGTACTCTGCGTAAAGCAAATCACCACCCTCTCGAAATCCAGCTGTTCCCTTTTCTGGGTTGTCTCATTGTCACGGTGGCCAGAGGACGGCACTGAAGCGGGGAGGTGATTTTGAATGGCACCGGTCATACATAAAGTAGCGTCTCTCAGCGTGAGCGAGGACGCTGCAAAGAAGAGAGGCAGGTTAACAAATGAGTGAGGAAGGATAGCAGGACTTTGTGGCCCTCAGAGACGGAGTGGGTCGGGATGTTCTGCCAACAGCTCGTCTGCCAGGGTGAAGGATACACATTCGCATCCGCGCACACACTGTCATCTCTCCACAGCTCCATCCCTGGCCTCCGCTGCAGCCGTGTGTCTGGGCAGGAATCCCACTAAGCTGGCTGGGGTCCAACGCCAAGGTCTCTCACCTCGCAGGCTGGGTAGGGGGCCTGGAAGCTCCTGTGAGCTATTCCTGGGCATGGACCTGGGTTCCACCTCTCTCTCTCTCTCTCTCTCTCTCTCTCCCTTCTCCTTTTGTCTCATCCACCCTCCTCTGGCCCACCCTGGCCTCCTCTTCTCCCTTATCCCCCTCTCTGGGACCCTCTGGCCGGTGCGCCTGTCCTTCAACTATTAGCATCTTCTACTGTCTTTATAACGCACACACTCAGATTTATGTACACTTGAGTATCAGTGTGGCCACAAATGTCGAGGTCACCTTCATTCATCTCCATCATCTGCAGTGTTACAGTAGTAAAAAAAACTATTCAGCGCCTTATGGTTGACAGATGGATAGACATTTCCATATGTCTCGAAAGAAAAGCAAACAAACCATTATGAATTCTGATGAGTTGAATAATCTTTTTTTATATTGCTTTATAACAACTTTACAAATGTGGCAAGTTGCTCCTTTTCAGGTTTATATTACTGTAAACTGAAAGTGCTCGGGTTTTAAAATGCTGGTTGGACAAAATAAGACGATTTAGGTCTTCAGTTTGGGATTTAAATGGGCATGCATCTGTATTTGAATATACTAAATCATCAATAAAGGAGGCAGTTGTTGAATTATTTGAAAATTGTGTAATAATTTGGTGCTAATCTAACCTGGAGTTTTGAAAACATAGCAGATCAGTTTGATATTCCAAAAAGAGTCTGTAGTAAAATGACTGTTAAATCACTGAATACCTGCTACTGTTGAGTAGCTTTTTAAAAAAATAAATAAATTCACATCAAATTTCCATATAAATGCCTTTTAAAATAAAACAAACCGCTAAAATCTAATTAAAAGATGCTGCGCTTGTAATGCTAATACTCCTGATTTCATCCAGCAAATGTCAAATACCAAAACCTGGGCTGTAGTGCATCATTCGAGTTTACGTTTCATGTGTTAATCTTGCCACTAGAGGTCACTAAACAGCAACCAGATTGAGTCAGGATGTCAGTACAGACGATTTCCACATTTGACTTGGTGATGAGTAAATCTACTACACAGCAGGGGCAGCCTGTTGGGAGGACAAACACCCGGTAATGAGTTTAAATCAATCTTTATTGTAGAATAAGGAGATATCCAAGCTTTATTCTTCGGTGTGATTTTGCTTCTTGCAAAATATCACAATTATACTCAAAGTTGTTATTTTTCCAGAGAACGTTCAACATGTGTCCTTGTATGTCTGCCACACTAAAGGCTATGCTCATTCAGCCATGACTTAATGTAAGGGGAGTTGCTCCATGGTCAAACAGTGTGTCCCTGTAGACCTGTCCTTGGTCCTGTCTAATAGAAGGGTTAGGGTCCATTTGACAGCAACAAACTGATTTCATTAAACTTCCTAATGCACTCATAGCAACCAGGATAAAAGTTGAAGGAAACTCATAAAACAGATTCATCTATGGCCAAAAACACTTATTAATAATCACACACACACAAATCTCAACTACATAAACCACAAAAGAAAAAAGACAAATTTACCAGTTCAAGTCTAGGAAAGTAACTAAGTACATTTCCTCAAATATTGCATTCAAGTACAGGTTACTAATTACTAGTTACAAGTACTTGCAATTTACTTGATTTTAAGCAACTGATAATTTAACAAGCTTTACAAATGCAGCACATTGTTAAAGATTAAACCAGTGGCTTCCAACCTTTTGGGGCTCTGGTGTCTTATAAAAAGTGTGACATGTGGGTCATGTTTCGGATTCAATTTTAATAAATGCTCAAATAATTAAATATATAAACAAATACAAAGATTAAAGAGAAAATCCCCAAAACTGTAAAAAGATTTATGTATTAAATCTTTTCTTCTTTCTTCTCCCATTAATCATCTGATGAGGCCTCCAATTTATCTGGTGTCCCAGTAGGAAAACCTGGATGTAAAGTTGCTGCTGATGCCTCCATATTAATAATCTAATGATGCCATATCAACAAGAGGAACCAAATCAGTACTTTTCTTTTAATATTGTAACAACATTTTTACTTCTGTACATTTGCTTGCAATAGAGCACTGTTCCCCTGATGAATTGCCAGTTACACTTAAGTAAATGATGTGGATTTAACTACAGTTAAAGCTGATGTAGAGCGACACTCTCAGCATCAGCACCAACATCGGCAGAGCTCCCACTCTGATACTTTTTTTTTGTACCAGGAACAAGTAAACTGCCCAGTGGACCAAAATTACCCATACTGCACTACAAAATTTTACGATTTCTGTAAATGCGTAAATGTTAAGTCTTCCCTTAACCAGTTCCCATGACAACGTTGAACGTGGCTATATTTATTAAGTTGTGGGATGAAAGCGCATGCGTGGATGACAACGCCCACTTTCTATAGACACGTCCGTCGACCTAAATAGACGATCTTTGAAGCGGCGAGACGATTACGTCCTCAAATACACGCACGTTTAAATGCCATTTATGCTCACTTTGACCCCGATTGTAACTTCATACCCATTTAGCATTTGTTTTAACTGTGTAACAGCGGTTTGTTCTGCTTCTTAAAGACAACACAGCAGAGTTAGCGACATATAATTATAACAGCCCCCCCCCCCCTCCGTCCCGTAGTGGAATGGTACGGTCTGTTGACGTCCTGCGCGGGAGCGGAAAACGTGCATCGGACTGTGCGGAAAGGCAGTAGAGTTTTCCTGGTAAAATTTATGATATCTGAAGAATTTTCTCAACCACTACGGACACCCCGCTTCCTCGCAGACGTCTTTACTTGCTAGAGGTTAATAGACGGGAGCTGTTGTAGTTTAGTTAGCCGCTAACATCTACAAGCTAGCTAGCGTGTGTGTTTGTTGATGCTTACATCGTGTTCACGCTCGTTAACGTGGCTTTCCCGTGTTACTAGGTGTCGGTGAGATTAGCTCGAGTACATTCCGTGACTGTGAGTAAGTGAGAACTATTTATGTCTCGATAACCTGACTGTCACGTTTGAATGAGCTGTGGAGGGTGAAGGATGTTGGCTGCAGTTAGGGGGAGGGGCCCTTCATGGATGGATGGATGGATGGATGGATGGATGGATGGATGGATGGATGGATGCACCTTCATGTAGTTATGTGTGCAGAGGTACTTATGTTTTGGTGTGTGTTCGGTTTATTTTCCAGCTTGGCAACACGTCCAACATGGCTCGAGACTGGAAACCTGGTGATCTGATTTTTGCCAAGATGAAGGGTTACCCGCACTGGCCTGCAAGAGTAAGTCAAGCACAGCAAAAGATGTAGATAGTGCAATTAATTTTAAGTAAATTAAACGTGTTTAATTCTTAGATGCACGAGTGATCGGAGCCTACACTCCTCCATAGGTGGGTCAAAAATGACCCTTGTAAGAATCAATGTGTTTTTATGCCATTTTGGTTAAGAATAATCATTTATGTTATTGTTTATATCATATTTTTGTACACACAAGAATGATTTCATGTTTGAAATATGTTTGTTTTTCACTTTAAAACAGATTTTGCTAATTTAAAAAAAAAGAATATTACACAGAGCAGCAATGGAAAAATGTCCTCTAACTGCTCTCTGTCCCTCCATCGCCTCTTGTATGATACTATCAGTGATAAAGAGCTTAGGGTAGTAATACAAATATTACAGTTTCTTTAACAGTATAAAAGATAACTTAATAATGTGAATAGAATGATATCAAAAATATGCTTTTTTGAGGACTATAAATGATAGAAACCTTTCATAACAAAAAGATTGAAAGAAAACAATCTCACCGGGTCATTTTTGACCCACTTGTGCATCTAAGGTTAAAGGAGTAACATGCATGTCACACACAGGATGATGTTTTTTTGTGCATTTAATACCTGTTTCCTCTCCTGTTTTTGCCAGATCGATGAAGTCCCAGATGGTGCCGTGAAGCCATCCAACATCAAGTTTCCCATTTTCTTCTTCGGCACCCATGAAACGTCAGTAACAGACGCCGCTGTAACTGTCTTTGTCGTTTTCTTTTTCTTTCAATGGGCATTTAATATAAGTCTAAATGCCCAGAAGAAATAGGACATATCTGAGGAATTGCATGATATGTTAAACCAGAGTTGTCCATTAAAAAGCTGCAAATAATTTTAAATAGTAAATGGTTGCACTTAAATAATGCCGTTGTTAAACTGTCTATTGAGCCGTCATTGTTCTCCATTGATGGATATTGTTTCTTTAATGTATTAGTGTTTGATGAAGGGCTGAATAGAGTTACTTGCTTGTTGTCGTAATATGTGCTCCTGCTCTACTTTGTAGTTAAAAAAAAAACCCATACTACATTTTTAATGATACAGAAAGTATCAAATGTACAAACACCTTTAAAATTGTCTTTCCTCTCTACAGGGCGTTTCTTGGCCCAAAGGATATCTTTCCGTACCAGCCTAACAAAGAGAAGTACGCCAAGCCCAACAAGAGGAAAGGATTCAACGAAGGACTGTGGGAAATCGAGAACAACCCAAAAGTCGAGCTTACTGCACCCAAGGTACGTCCGCCTCCTTCTCCCTTTTCAGGATGTTGCCTTCTTTCCCAGGTTGGATTGACGGTAAATAAGATCATTTTTTTATGCAATCACTTGTGTTTGTTTTATTGTTGTTGTGCAAACCTGTGTACTTTGACAAATAGGTACTTTAATCACCCCCTTGAGGAAAATTCATGAATCTTGTTTGACCCATATGGGGATCAAAACCACAAGCTTGGTGTTAGTGGCACCATGCTCTAACCAACTGAGCTAACCAGCCATATTTTTAAGGCTTTATTGCCATGAATGGTCCAGCATAGTGTACCTGTACCTTTTCAAGGGTTGCAGGTATCTGACAATCTTGAAGTACACAGGATCACAATCATGTGATCATCAGCAGGCAGCTGACGGAGTGTTCACTTGTTGTCATAGTTACAGTGATGCCGTGCTACTATCTTGCAATGATACAGAAATCTTTAACAAATCCATGGATCCAGACTATAAGCCGCATCACTGCCAAAATCTAATCACTTGGTCCTTGTGTCATTTCTGATCTTCCCTGAAAATTTCATCCAAATCCATTCGTCCGTTTTGAATAATGTTGCTAATAGACGGACAGACAGATGGACAAACGTATGCTAATCGTCACATAACTCCACCGCGTTCCTTGGCAGGGTAATAAATATATAAAATGTCTTGACTTTAAGCTTTCTCAATAGAGCAACACATCAAAGTTGAGTATTTCCACTGGAAAATTGAAAGTCTGCTTTTTACTCCGTCTGTCTGTCTGTCTGTTAGCAACATTATTCAACAATGGACTAATGGATTTGGACAAAATTTTCAGGGAAGGTCAGAAATGGCACAAGGACTAAGTGACTAAGTAACTTTTGGCAGTGATGCGGCTTATAGTCTGGATCCACAGATTTGTTAACCCTTTGCTGTGCAACATGGGTCAAAAGTGTCCCAAATCAAATGGAAAATGGGTATCTCCTGACCCACACTGCGCATCAAAGGGTTAAAGATTTCTGTATCATTGTGAGATAGCGACACGGCGTCACTGTAACTATGACAACAAGTGAACACTACGTCAGCTGGCTGCTGATGATCACATGATTGTGATCCTACTACAAATCCACCGTGGTGGACTTATTGGGACTTAGCCATCGGAAATAATACAACGACTGAGCAGCTTTGGTGGAGTGCTGCACTCTCTGAGTGCTTTTCTTGTTGTTTCTGTTTTTACCGTTCCAGGCTCTGATAAAAGGTGTCGTTTTTTATTCGTTTTTTAAAGACAACATGCATTTCAAACCTGTGGGCAGTTTGGGGGTTCAAAGGGTTCACCAAATTCTTCTTGTATTTGAAGCCGGTCGCCCCTGAGTCTTTCACTGAAAAGGATTCAGACAGCAGTCCAGAAGGAGAAGAGGATGCAGATGACAAGGGGATGAAATCCAAAGTAAGCCTCTGTCTCTTTAAATCTTGTCTTTGCAAAGTAAATCTATAGTCGCTTCACTGCATTGACATGCTACTGGTTTGTTCCTGTGTTGTTAGCTTCTCTCTCTTTTTTTTTGCTGTCACTAAAATCTTCCTCTGTGTCTGCTTCACACTGAATCACTGCAGGACACAGTTTACAAGTTAATAGTGTCTTTCTTTGATAAAACATGAAGAGGTGTGCAAAGAGTAGTGTGCTCCAGAAGAACACTCGCTAACTTTTCTCCCTTTTAAGACTCGTTTACCCCACCACACTGCGTCCTATGCTGTGTCTTGGGTGCATTCAGGTTCCAGGAAATGAGGCTGAGCAGGAGAATGAGAATGAGGAGGAGGAGGAGGAGGAAGGGTCTCTGATCTCTGAGCAGGGTCCACAGAACCAGGATGTACGTACTTTGCATGCTGGGATACCATAAAGCGGTGCAGGTCATCTCACCCCCTCTCCGTGGGAAAGCATGTGACACTTGGTGGTTTTTCAATTGGTGGTTTTTTTCCGTTTGACTCAAAATTCTTGCTGGTCACAAAGTTTTGTGGATGCTTGATGTTTTGATCAGACTAATGATAGCAGGAAATCACAAAGGGCTCTCGTGCTAGAATGTCTCTAGATCAAATCAATTTAGGCTCGGGACCAAATTCAATGTCTCTAAAGCAAAAATCAAATAATACCCGGTGTGTTTTCGCATCTGTTTTCTCTCTCTGAGACCACCCTGACATTTTATGGTAGCGCTTTCCATTTCCTCTTTCCCGTCCATGTACTGCATAATTCTACTGTTTGCGATTAGTTGATGTTATTTTATTTTTGCATGGCTTTCTATGTACTTTGGAGAAAGGTAAGTTAATGTTGTGATGTAGTTTATTCTAAATGAGACAGATTGTTTTTTTATTACTATGCTATTACTATTTTAACACATCACAGGCTGTGTCCCAGTTCTGTATTCCATGCAGAAGTTACCTTCCCCAAAAATGTCAGTGTGTAAACTGGAAAACATTACATTTTTTTGTGTGGTGTTGTTGTGCTTAAAGAAAATGCATACAGCTGTGAAAACACAATAATTCTAGTTACATTGTGTCGCTCTTGTTAAGTTAAATTAGCAGCAACATCGTAAAGCAGGGATGTGAAACATGCGGCCCGCAGGCCAAAACCAGCCCTCCAGAGGGTCCAATCCGGCCTGCAGGATGATTTTGTCAAGTGTGAAAATTACAGAGAAGACATTAACTGCAAATTATAAATTTGTAAAACTATGAATGTAAAATTATTTCTAGACCATGACAAGCTGTTTTGATCAGAAAGTAAAATACTAGATTGCTCATTGTTCTCTTGTGCCTCGTTTTTGTCATATTGTGTCTTGTTTCTGTTGTTTTTTTGTCTGATTTCTGTCGTTTTATGTTTCCTTTTGTGTCGCTTGTGTTTTTTGTCTTATTTTAATCATTTTGTATTTTGCTTTATTCATTGTTTTTTGTCTTGTTTTTGTTGCTTTGTGTCTCATTTTTGTCATAGTTTGTCTTGTTTTTGTCTTTTTTTTGTCTGACTTTACGATATCATTCAGTTCCACATACCTGGGACTAAATGTTTTGTGTCTTTGTAGACACTCTGTGATCTTTAAGTTGTAATATGTAAGTGATAAACTGAGGCATTTTTTAAAAAAATGTAATTTATTTTAATTAAGAAATTTCAGTTTATGATGTTTTGTAAAAAGATAATTCATTAAATGTGAATATTTTCAGAATTTACCTTTTTTGCACTAAAACAAAGGAAAACTTTGGAGTTGTGGTTATTTAATGGAACTAACATGAGTTTGACACCCCTGTCTTAAAGTGTGGAATATGGAGCTGGGACACACACCTGTCTTGAATGAAACACCAACACATTTAATACTGCATAAGATGCAATATACCAGTTGTACACTAGATGGTGCCACTGATTCCAACTGAAAGTCCCATTATTGCAACGTTGTCCACATTCTTAAGTAGTTTCTTCTCCTCTAACTGCTACAGCTTCCACTGTTGTGTTAAATGGAATTACAGAGACAGCTACAAATGTTATGTCAGCTGTAATAAAATCATTCAATCGTGTCAAATTTTAGGGCTCTGCTCAGAAAGAATCAGCAGATGTTCCTAAACCCAAGAGAGGAAGAAAGAAAAAGGTCAGTAGTGTTAGTTAAATATTTAAATTTCAGAACAACAACAATAGGTTACAGTAAATTTTTTAAAATGGAATTATGTATTTTTTTCAGACCGATGGGGACCAGGAGAATCAAAAAGATGACGCACCAGCAAGTCCCGTCAGTCCTTCAGGTAGGCTGCGTTTCCTGTGATGCTGTTTGTGGCTTTGGGTCTTTGAGAAGATAAATAATCAGAAAAGTTTTTCTAAAAACAGTGTGTTGTGTACACAGTTTGTTTGAGAGCGACAAAAATACAGATACATTAAACACACTGGCAGCTACACTACCAGTCAAAAGTTTGGGTTACCAAACCTTCTCTTTTAATGTTTTTTCTTTATTTTCATGACTATTTACATTGTAGATTCTCACTGAAGGCATCAAAACTATGAATGAACACATGGAATTATGTAGGAAACAAAAAAGTGTGAAATAAGTCAACACATGTTATGTATTATATTTTAGATTCTTCAAAGTAGCCACCCTTTGCTTTGATTACTGCTTTGGACACTCTTGGCCTTCTCTCCATGAGCTTCATGAGGTAGTCACCTGAAATGGTTTTCCAACAGTCTTGAAGGAGTTCCCAGAGATGCTGAGCACTTGTTGGTCCTTTTTCCTTCACTCTGTGGTCCATCTCATCCCAAACCATCTGGATTGGGTTTAGGTCAGGTGACTGTGGAGGCCAGGTCATCTGACCTAAGCAGCATTCCATCACTCTCCTTCTTGGTCAGATAGTCCTTCCACAGCCTGGAGGTGTGTTTGGGGTCATTGTCCTGTTGAAAAATAAATGATGGTCCAACTAAACACAAACCGGATGGGATGGCATGTAGCTGCAGGATGCTGTGGTAGCCATGCTGGTTCAGTGTTCCTTCAGTTTGGAATAAATCCCCAACAGTGTCACCAGCAAAGCACCCCCACACCATCATACCTCCTCCTCCATGCTTCATGGTGGGAACCATGCATGTAGAGACCATTGTTCACCTTTTCTGTGTCACACAAAGACAGTGGATGGAACCAAAGATCTTAAATTTGGACTCATCAGACCAAAGCACAGATTTCCACTGATCTAATGTCCATTCCTTGTGTTTCTTGGCCCAAACTAATCTCTTCTGCTTGTTGCTTTTCCTTAGTAGTGGTTTCTTAGCAGCTGTTTGACCATAAAGGCCTGATTGGTTCAGTCTCCTCTGAACAGTTGATGTAGAGATGTATTTGCTACTAGAACTCTGTGTGGCATTTATCTGGGCTCTAATCTGAGCTGCTGTTAACTTGCCATTTCTGAGGCTGGTGACTCGGATGAACTTATCCTCAGCAGCAGAGGAGACTCTTGGTCTTCCTTTCCTGTCCTCATATGAGCCAGTTTCGTCGCTTGATGGTTTTTGCAACTGCACTTGGGGATACTTTCAAAGTTTTTGCAGTTTTCCAGACTGACTGACCTTCAGTTCTTAAAGTAATGATGGACTGTTGTTTCTCTTTACTTGGCTGATTGGTTCTTGCCATAATATGGATTCTAACAGTTGTCAAATAGGGCTGTCAACTGTGTACCAACCTGACTTCTGCACAACACAACTGAATTCTGAGCATTAATTTCTTCATTTGCACAAACTGAATTAATATGTTGTGTGTGTTTGTGTGTTTGTCTGCTCATGTGATCAGGTGGAGATGGTCCGAAACGAAGAGGCAGGAAACCCAAAAGTGAGAAGCTGCTTTTGCTTCAGCAGCAGGACCATCAAGGCTCTGGAAATGAAATGTAACTACCTGAACACACAATTCTCACCTAAGCCTCACATTTTTCGTCTACCCATGCCTATTTTCCCTGCAACGTGAACAAAAGTGACGTAAATGTACTTTAACTTTGATCTGAAGTTTGTCAAACTGTCAATCCTTTAATAAAGAAATAATCTAAATAATAGAAACAGTAATTTCACAGACCATCAGATCTGCAACCAGCCCAACATATGCAAAAAGAAAAACATATTTTGTCCTCATTTTAGGGACGCTGGTGAGTTGGACAAAAAGAGAAAGCGGGCAGCAGAGGACAAGATCCAAATTGGAGAGGAGGAAAAGAGAAAGAAGAAAGAGGACAGCAAAGGAAAGGATGCAGAGATGAAGGAGCCGGAAACTAAGAAGAAGAAACAGTCCAAGGATGACACTTCTTCTGGCTCTGACGATGAAGAGGCAAGTATTCACTCCACTATTGGATTTTATTGTACATATATAGTATAGCACAGGTGTATTTTACATATATAGTACAGTACACGGGTATTGTACATTTATAGTATAGTACAGGGGTGCAGGACTACACTTCACACACACTTTTACACAATTTCTCAGCTTTGAAACACAGAAATTGTTCCTAATAAAGATGTATTATGTTGGAGCAGTCAGCATGATGCTTTCATATACAAAATTTCCTTTTAATCCCAGAAAAACAAAGGCAGAAAAAAGCAGCAAAACTCAGAACTGGATAAAGATGTGCGACGGCGGAAAGCAGATGAATTGAGAGAGTAAGTTTACACACAGGCAGCATGCCTTTATTGTCAGGTTGACTGTATACAGATGAAATGCTTTCCCTAAAGTTGCGGTTCATCATGGGTGCATGATTTCTGACATGTCATGATTCTTACACTGTTTCAGACCAAACAAAGATGATGGAAAGAAAAATGAAGAGAAGACAGGAGCCAAGAAAAAAGGTGACTAGCGGCCATTTGAAATCTGTGTGCAGTGTTGAAGACTGAATCATATTTTTTGTCAGATTTAAATTTACAGATGTTTTGTTAAACTTGAGAAAAGTTGTTTAGAAACAGTCATTTAGGAGGAACAATGGTTTGTTTTCTCTTTCCTTTCACTCAGAAATGCCCACTGACTTGAAACTCCAGCGACTCCACAGTGAAATCAAAGTTTCACTGAAAATTGACAACCCTGTAAGTTCAACTTAACTGTCCACATGATGCTGTAAGACTAAATGCAACAGTTCCATCTAAATAATGCAATAATGTTCATGTTTAGGTTCACGGCATCTGTTTCATGGTGTTCCTGCAGTATTTAGTGTGTCACGGAAAGCAAACATGTTGTGAGTCTTTCTAAACAAATCTGTGTGATAGATACTCTGGGATTTCCTGCCTCAGAGTGCATGAAAGTAGACATGATCATTCTGCATACAGTAAAGGCAATGAGTTTGTGTTTGCTTATTTGATAGCGAACACAGACTGTGTTATGCATGTGTACATTATGTATGGATACCGAATTGCGTGACCTAAATATGTAGTGGGCGGTGGGAATTGATGGGACTCAGAAACACCCCCACAATTTAATCAATTGTTCCTTGTATCATTTCCAGCGGATAAGTCCCACAATAAGTCTGCAGCAGTCGATTTGTAGTGGGATCGCAATCCAGACTATAAGCCACATTACTGCTATAATCTAATGAGGTGGTCTTTGTGTCATTTCTGACCTTCCCTGAAAATTTCATCCAAATCCGTTAGTCCGTTTTTGAGTAATGCTGCGGACAGACAGACAGACAGATGTACACATACTTCTTACTAATAAGTACAAGTATGTAGAAATCACCAGAAATAAAATCAACAAAAAGCTAAATTAAATGGACAAGTCAAAAACTGGGAAATTCAAATCTTTAAAGCAGATTTAAGTTAGCTTTAGTGTTTATCTGATTCCTTAAATTATGTTAGATGAGGTGTTATCCTTAAAAAAAAGAAGTGTGAACAAAATGCATTTAGCATTAGCAGCAAAGTTCAACTGCAAAACAGTTTGACAAGAATTAACAACCGGTTGATATTGCCGTGATTCAAACAACAGTCAAAATCCTAATATTAAAGAGTTGACTTGAGGAAGTTTGTTTCTTTTTTTTCAGATGACATGATAATCCACATACAGCAGAAAATACAAATATGAAAAAAAAAGATGTTTTGGTCATTTAATTAGGACTGCAACTAATAGCAACTTTTAACATTTAGTCTGCCAAATAATCTGTTTTATCAATCAGCTTCCCTGCTCCTGACAGTGGAGGATGATTTGCCTCTGCAGAGATGCAGTTAGAATCCAGCTGTTAAACAAACATGAATCAGGGCTTAATCAGCTTTCTTGTGCTGAAACTATCGATTAAAGACAGAAAATGGTGAAAAATGTCACCCAAATCCAAAGATGACATCCTCAAATGTGCTATCTTTTGTCCACAATACAAAAATGTTCAGTTTACCATCATGGAGAAGCTAAAAATCCAGAAAATATTCATATTTAAGGAACCTGAAATAAAAATTTTGACTTTTACTTTAGAAATTAGATAAACTTAACTAAACTGTCATTTCAACATCAATGAAACACTAGAAACAAAAGGAAAAATTGCCTAATATAATTTCCCACATACCAATGTAACATTGCTAGTGATATATATATATATATATATATATATACATATATATACATACACAGACAGTACAGTTTATAGATATCGCTATATTATAATTATATATTTACTATTGCATGATTTCTACGTGCTTGTACTTATTTTTCTTCTTAAAATGCCACCTTTATTGTTGACCTTCTCTGCCCTCGCCTCACTAGGACGTGAAGAAGTGCTTGGACGCATTAGACGAGATTGGCGCCCTTCAGGTCACGACCCAGCACCTGCAGAAACACAGCGAGCTCATTGCGACGCTCAAAAAGGTAAAAACTGAGGCAGAATGTATCCTAAACCAGACTGTTTCAAATGAGCGGAGACTCATGCTTTTGTTTGTGTTCTAGATCCGCAGATTCAAGGCCAGCCAGGACGTCATGGACAAGGCCACCATGCTGTACAACAAGTTTAAGAGCATGTTTCTGGTCGGGGAAGGGGACTGTGTGCTCAGCCAGGTGCTCAACAAGTCTTTAGCTGAACAACGGCAGCACGAAGAAGCGAAGAAAGGAGCGCTGAAGAGAGTCGAGCAAGCCAAAGAAAACAACACAGGTACTGTTCAATACCAACGCTCCTACTTTTGACTTCTTTCAGTCAGCTGGAACACTGATGATGTTCAGTGCATTTATTTCATGCTCTTGAAACAAAATGAATTCTGCCTGAAGTTGTGTTTTTTTTGTTCTGCTTAGTGGAGCTGCTTGTTTCAGCTTTTGGAGTTCATGACTCGTTCTGTCAATGAACAGCTAATCACTGTGAAGAATCTGATCATGAACACATTAACTGTGACTGCACACGTCGGCAGAAAAGTATTCAGGATTCTGGCTCACTCTGTGTTTCCAACAGTTTCACTCAGTTTCCCTTATGGTTGGGACAACTGCAGCATCAGCAGCTGTGAGTTGAGCCTGTGGATTTCCATATGACAGGTGCAGATAAAGGTTTTGCTCACCTTGATTAAACTAGAGGTTTGGAGTATTGCTGTTGCCTGCAGCTCTTCATCCGACCAGCTTACTTCTTTTTTCAGTTTTACCTCCCCAGCCGTAGTCTGTCTTGTAAATATGATCTGCAAAAAGCACATATCAATATTGACTTAGTGTCAGACTATTCTGAAATGCCTGCAGTGTTTTTGTACTTTCTTTTTCTGTTAATGCAGCTTTTAATCCTGTTATTGGTGTTTTCACAGTGCTGCACACATATATTGGATACCAGAAGGGCTTGATGGTGTTTCAATTTTACTATCCAGTGAAAATATATCTAAAAAAAAGAAATCACACTAGTATTGAAACAATACATTGAATAGAACATATTGTTGTCCTCCAAGGTGGGATTTTTGTCTCGACTCACCAAACGGGAAACGACAACATAAGACAGAGACAAACACATAATCAATATTAAATTACACTCATATTGGGCTGAAACGATTCCTCCAGTTATTTAAGTAACTAAATATCTAAAAGGCAAAATTCTCTGAATCTGGGCTTCATTTAATCCACTACATGCTAGACCCCACGTCACTAACTAGTCCTATATGGACCTGGACCCATAATCAATAAATTATAAGAGCATTTTCAATTTGATGGGACACTTTTATTTCAACCGGCGTAGCTTTTCTAGTCTTATGGCATTTAGCAGATCACAGGCTGAACTATGAAAACAGTTCATAGTCAGACAACATAGTCAGACTTTCTTTGTGTGAGTCGACAAAAACTAAAACCTCAGTCAGAGTTAACAGGATGAAGGTGGTTTTCAACTTTATTTGTGAACTCAGACTTTCTGCTTCAAACTCGTCACACGAACAGGATTGTTTAATGCATCATTGGACTCATTTTCTGCACAAAATGGACCAATCGTGTTCAGTTTCTTCACTCAACAGGTTGTTTTAATGGAGAACAATGAGGAAAATAAAAATTTATGACAGTAAAAAGCTGCGACTGTAAATTATGTTAGACAGGAATGCTGGTAGAAAACTATTAAATGTGCATAATGTATTTATTTTAATGATCAATGCAGCAGATTATTGATAACGGACAGCTGCACTATAACTATATTTAAACATGATATTGTACTGAAGTGCATGTAGGTCTGACACTGTCTCATAATGAAGGAAATCACTTTAATTTGTGGAAAAATCAAAGTGAAACTAATGTTACTGATTGAATATTCTCTGTAATAAATACTAATAAACTAATTAATTTTCATATTTATGTTCGAAACCAGCAGTTTAAATGAACCAAACATAAAAACATATTTATGTAATTTCTGCATCACCAACTAAATACATGTGGGGTTCCCATGGCTTTGAGTTGTAGTTGAATACCCATGTGTGTATATATATATATATATATATATATATATATATATATATATATATATATATATATATATATATATATATATATATATATATTTAAAACTATACCATACCATACTATACTATATATGTACAATACCTCTGTACTATACTATCTCCACAGTCCCTCGCAGTCTTGAGGAAAAGACTAAAAACCCATGTCGTCACTGAACACCTTTGCATTTGATAGACTCACTGCAAAAAAAAAAAAAAAGAAATCCTATTACGTCTGCACTGCCTGCAAACACCACGGTCCCTTTATCACACTTGAGCTTGTTTTCTGGCCCTTGCTTGTGTTGTGTCTACTTTCAGATGTATGTCACTATGGATAAAAGCATCTGATAAATGAAACTGTAGAATTGTAATACATATATATATATATAAGATTGCTGAGCGATGGCGTTGGCTGCTTATCTCACTCATGTTACAGACACAAAAAACACATGTTCGCAAGGTAAAAACAAACTCAGTTTTCATCAGTGGGCCATCAAAGTAAAAAAAAAATCTGCTAGCTTTTTTTTCTTTTTTTTTTTTTTCTGGTTTTATTACAGCACAAGGCATTTAGAAGTTGTAATAGTAAGAGTCAGGTGATGAATTTGCACTCTAAGGAATGCCTGCTGGTCACTGGTAAATCCACTATGACCAGCTGAGTCACATAGGACGACCACCCACAGAACAGAGACATTGATGCTCTGCTCGCAGACTGTTTCCACTCTCCTTTCCGGTGGGGTTGTCACAGGACCTCTGTGGTTGGTATTCTCAATTGAAACAGTGACTGTGAGCAGCCACATCCTTGCATCTACGTACTCTACTACCACCAAAATGCGTGTCTCTGTGAAAGCTCTTCTTCTGGAGCAAAGCATGCCAAATAGACGGAAAATCATATTTATGCCAGTAAGGTCTGGAGTGCTGCATGAGTCATCACATGCTGCTGTGAGCTCCTCTCTGTGGTGCTGTAGGTCGTTCTGTCTGAGTCTGCGTGTCTCTCTTGTTTGCCCAAAGACAAGGTGACAAATGGTGATATCAGCCCCGAAGAAAACAAGCAGGAGACGGAGAGAGAGAAGCCTCCTGAGGATGCCTCAGCAGAAGAAAATCACAGGTAGTTAACATAACACACACAGCCCACAGCGTATGTGATCCCCTACATCCCCTTAAAGCTGGGGCTGGCAGTTATTTTAGCATTGCTGGGCAAAAAAAATCCACAGTAATATTTCAGCATATTGTAATTCAAGTGGTCTGAGAGAAAAGTGGACTGTTGCACCTCCTCTTGGCTTCATTTTCAGGCTTATTAAATGAAGGCCCTGATGGGAGACTGTTTTCACCCAGAAAGAACTTTTATTCAGGAATGTAGGGTTCAAATCTTGTGTGAATCCACAAGTGAATGGTGACTTTAAGGTGACTACTTTTGCCTGTACATATTCCAGTTTTCATGTATTTTCAAAATGTGGGGTTTTGGTTGTTGTTTGTTTATTTTGCCTTGTCCAGATTTCTTTCTACTGCAGCTTTAATGCTCTCAATAGAAACTAAACTATAATGAGTGTAAATTATCTACACTACCATTTACAAGTTTGGGGTCACTTAGAAATGTCCTTATGTTTGAAAGAAAAGCATTTTTTTTAAAATGAAGATAACATTAAATGAATCAGAAATACAGTCTAGACATTGTTAATGTGGTAAATTACTATTCTAGCTGGAAACAGCTGATTTTTAATGGAATATCTCCATAGAGGTACAGAGGAACATTTCCAGCAACCATCACTCCTGTGTTCTAATGCTACATTGTGTTAGCTAATGGTGTTGAAAGGCTAATTGATGATTAGAAAACCCTTGTGCAATTATGATAGCACATGAATAAAAGTGTGAGTTTTCATGGAAAACATGAAATTGTCTGGGTGACCCCAAACTTTTGAGCGGTAGTGTACTGTCAGCCAATGGTGTGTTCCACGGCTGGACTTGTAGCTGTATCGTTATGTAGTAATTTGAATGAGATTAAGAAGAGAACTAAGATGTGAAGTTTTTAAAATGAGTTTACGTGTATAGTTTTATTGCAGAAAAAGGATTTTCCTCAGCAGCTGATGAAAGTACATTTCCTGGGGCCTATTTTCAGCATTACTGTAACTTTATGTCATATGTAACACAGTGCTGTAGTGTGGCTCATTAATATATTTACTTTATACTTTTGGACAACAAAGGAGGCTTAACTAGTCTGACCCATTGACTGTTGTGTTTCCCATTTACTGAGCTGTGTACCAACACTGGATTCTTTTTTTCAGCGCACACAGACCAGACAGGTAGCGGACCATGACGAGATATACGGCCAAAAATATACCGGCTTGGAATTGCAGACTCAACCTTTTTATTTACTGGTTTTATTGGTCTTTTAGTGGGATGTACCGACAATAAGAAAACATGGAATACCGTAAACCTGTTTACCTCACATCTATGTATTTGTTTTTTGACTCTAGTGCCCCGAAAGATCAGGAGGAGTCCACTTGAGTGTCCTACATGGCTGAAGAAAAGAGAATTGCTGCTGTACTAAAACATACCTTTGTAAAAACTGGCCTGACCAACTGGGATCTCCTGTCCAGTTCACTTGGATGACTGATGACGATCATTCATTTCCAGTTTACTGACCATGCTGCTGCTCAAACGTTTCAGTACATCAGCCTGCCCTCCTAAGATAATGACTGACTGCATATTCTATTTTTGTACTTTGTGTAATCGCTAACTTTCAGACACCTTATGTTGCATAGTAACAACAGTGTAGAGTAAGAGTTTGTAAATCTGCAGCACTGAACGTAGACCTAGATGAGGCGGTGTTAGTGCCATCTGGTCCCAACTGGTGTAGAAGGTTTTGATCCTGCTCTGATTTCTAACACGTTTAAACTGACATTTGCTGAATCAACAGCCTCCTGTACAGATGGTCTAAAGCACACATGATTATCTGTAGAGAGAAGCACCATTAAAATGTGTAATAGCTGCGTTAACACTCTCTAAGGCATGTTTCATGGATGTTACCTTCACATGCACCAACAGAAAACTGTGGAGTTTGCCAAAGTTTCTTCTGCCAGGAAAATGCTTTATTTTCAACCAAGTTCAAGTGTCTGTTTTAAGGTTTCTTTTTAACATAGATGTAAATAAGAGTATTTTTGTGCCTGTCTGAAGACCTGTTTCAACATCCAGTAATAAAGTGGTAGCTATAGTGCACCTTTTGTCTTTAGTTGTTTCTATTGACAGCACAGAAATCTGAATAATTTCAAACATTTCGGTGGTGTGATTCCCCTCAAACATTTCTTGCTGATCATGCTGTAACTTTGCTGCCAGTTTGGTGGAGTATTTTTTGACCATCACATTCACTAAACTATTGGAAAACATTTGAGAAGGACAATGTGCTGGTTTCCAGAGTTGTCCTGTGTTTTCATAAAGAAACTTCCCCAAACTACACCATGTGCTGCACAGAATGTCCCTTTGAGTCTGTTTGAAGCAAGCGATTGCATTCATCTGACTTCTTGTCATTGCCTGGTTGGGCACATGGTGTGTGTTTTCATTTTTGCAAAACATAGTTACAAAACCTTGTAAGACATCTGTTCTGCTCATCCTGCGACCTAGTTTAATGCCTTCTTGGAACACGGAGTCAAAGCTTTCTTTGACATTTAACTTGGTGACACACAGACCTTTATTATATACTGTATCATTACTAATCTACTGATTATTGAACTGGGCTGCATGGTGGTTGGCATTTTCACCTTGCAGCTAGAAGATCCCCAGTTCGTGTCCTGGCCTTCCCGGGATCTTTATGGAGTTTGCATGTTGACTTGCTGGGTTTTCTCCAGGTTCTCCAGCTTCCTCCTACTGTCCAGAAACATGCTGAGGTTAATTGGTAACTAAATTGTTCATAGGTGTGACTGGGAATGTGATTGTATATGTAGCCCTGTGATAGACTGGTGACCTGTCCAGGGTGTCCCCTGCTTTCAGCCCAAGTCAGCTGGGATTTGCAGATATCACCTCCTCAAACTGGCATGAAATCTTTCTCTATACAGCAAATCAAACATTTACATGCTTCTGGACTTCTAGACTCCTGACTTGAACCCAACTGTGAATCTGTGGAGGAAGCTAAAGATCAGGGTGATGGCAAGGAGGCTCTCCAACCTTAAAGACTTGGGAGCTCATCGCAGAAGATGAATGGACAAAAATAACAGTGGAGACATGCAAAAAGCTGGTCATTGATTATAGGAAGTGTTTGATTGCTGTCACCGCCAATAAAAGCTTTTCTATTCATTATTGAGAGGGGTATGAATAATTTTGGACATCACTTTTGCTTAAATAAAAGCTGAGAAATATTTTTTTCCACAATGATGCTGCTTGTATATCATCTTACTGTCTCTTGGGAGAAGCTTGTGTCATTTCCAATCAAAAAAAACTTGCTGGGTGAATAAAAGTAACTTTAAAGTCAAAATTTTTCAGGGGTATGAATAATTTTAGGCTTGACTTTGTATTTCTAAATGCATATTGGAGCCAAAAAAATAAACTTGCAAGAAGGCAAATTTCTAAAGGCCTCTGGAGTTCAATTTTGCAATAACTGCAAACACGTAGGCTTTTATCACCATGGACACTAGGATGAGGACTTATCACTGTAAACCTGTTACATCAAAAAGGTTTTTATGGTAAGTGATAGGAGCCCAGGTCAGTTTTGTTTATTTCATGAGACATTTTATTTTATATTTTAGGTGTGTGTTTCACTGGTTTAAAATATGTGGGAACCAGGTAATAAAAAAAGGATCATGGATCAATTAAAATTCAGAAATATTTCAAACTGAAGATGTTTCAAAGCTGCTGTCAAGTAGATGTGATCAAACTGTCCTGATGAAGCAGATTAGCTTACATTTGGCAGGTAAACCTTTATTAATATGCACAACATGGGTCAAAAGTGACCCAAATCCAGTAGAAAATGGGTATCTCCTGACCACACTGCGCATCAAAGGGTTAAAAACAACCATAGGTCTCTTCTTTTCTGAAATGAACTCTGTTACTGTACATTTATTATTGAATATTCAAAATTACAGATGAATATTTAAGTCACTAAGCAATAAATTGACAAGACTGCAGTTTATCACGCTGTTACGTCTCAGTTTTAACCGATTTACAGATTAAAAAATACAAATAATCATTTTTTCAGTAAATGTTACTGTTTATTTCAAGCATGAAAGTATTTAAAAAAAATTACAAGTGTTGAAACATTCCTCTCTGAAATAAAGAACATTGAACTGTATTATACAGCAATAAAGTGTGATGTGAACGGTTCACCAAAGGAAAGTGTTAGTTATATGCACCACGGTCCACGTAGGGATAGGCCAAGAAATCTCCCAGTTTGTTGCCTTGAGCGTCATAGTGCAGCATCCGGAAGCATTTGTCACAGAACAGACATGGGTCACTGGGAGCAAACTGGTCGTTGGTAGTAAACCATCTAGAAAAGTCACAGATGAGAGACGAGTGATCAGTTTTCAAAAGTCAAAAGCTGCCGTGACGTTTATGCGACTCCTGATTTTTACACACCTGCCTATGAAGATGTGGCAAACGGCACACTTCTGTGTGACGATCCGGTGCTTGTGAGTGAGAAGCGGAAACAGTTTCCTGTCCAGGCAGTCGCTCCTATGGGAAAGTCTGGAATGTGTAAAGAGTAACGATGAGGATCATTTCATTGAAGCCGAGTGATCGCAATGCAGATTTGTCACACATTCGTAGTATTAAGAGCTGTTTTCATGTGTGGTTGCCCTGCTTACGGCACTAATCATCAGCTTACGCATCTGAAAATGCAATAACACCTAAATTAGCTTCAAAGTCTTGTGGGAGACATCATATCCCGTCAGACAATGAGGTGCTTTATTTCAAAAGCTTGTAGTAATATTACAGACACTCTGATGGTCTTGTGGCAGCACCCAAATGTTGGCAAAACCACCTCTTTGTACAAGGAAGCAAGACACATTATTCTCACATCGAATACTGCTAGCGTCACTGCTCTAAAACCTACTGAACAGCTTTATAAAAAAGCCACAGTCATTCCATCATTGTGCAGTCTTAAAGAAATATCGATTCCTAATCCTTGAGAATTTCTAATTATTTAAAAGTGCTTGCTTAATATGTAAGTCTATGAATGGGATGGTCCATTGCCCCTGGGAGATTTTATCAAAAAGAGAAATGGTGTTACTAATACAAGGTCAGCCACCAGGGGTGATTGTGAAGCCAAATTTAGAAAGTCCTCCTTTGCACAGATTATCTATTAAAAGCTGCACAAACTGGAATACTTTACCTACAGCTATCAGAGAAAGATTCACCTTAGTCAGTTTTAAGAGACAGTATAAGGCATGACTGATTAACAATCAAACTTGTGAACATTGAGAAAATCAGACACTTTGAAAATAGGTTCTTTAACTATAGAAAGCACTTTATTAAAATAATAACACTGTAGGGGAGGTTTAACCCAGCCAGAAGTAATTTATCCTTTTATTTTTATACGTCTGTAACCCTGTATGTTTTTCTTTTACGTTTGGGACAACAGATGGAAATTAGCCTTGTGCTAAATCTGGCTTATTTACTGCAACCCTGAGTAAACCTATGAGATTGCACGTTCATTAATATGCACTGTCACGTCCAAATTTTTTTTTAAAAAAGGATTTAACTGTAGCATTTCATTTTTCAAATGTCTAACCTATCACAAGCACCTAAATCATATTACCATGAGTACTTCAAATACTAACCCAAAAAAATCAACAATCCTGATAATTATGTAAGACATTTATTAAAGTTGTGCTTGCTCCAACTTTCAGATTTGCCTGTCATCTCTGATTTCTAATGCTGTCATGTGATTACACTCCAAAAAAAAAAAGATCTCATGTTTTCTGATTTGTAGGCTATCTTTTATTTTTTTTGTCTGACACTTCTGGCTCAGGGAAGAACAGCACCTGTCTTAGCCTTTCTTCAAATGTGTTTAACTCACTTCATGAGTATGTTTCCACACAAATAATGTGTAGAAGAGTAAAGCAATTCTTCTGTCATTTGTTTTGGTTAATAGCTACATGTAACGTACAAATAGGGTGGTGTTCACAAATTAGTTATCCAATATACCTTGAACTGAATACTTTCTTTTAAAGAACATAACACAGAAAAAGAGTGCTTCTTAAAGTTTGTCCAGCTGAGCACCACCGACTCCATTGTTACTCTCAGCTCTGTGTGCAGCACATGTAGCAGAGTAAGTACTGCAAATGGGGAGATGGTGGGGCCGAGTCAAGTCGTGTCTTCGTAGTAAGTTGCTAACTAGATTGTGTAATCCATTGCTGCAAAGTTAAGAACCAGTTACCTCATCATTTTCTTTTTCAATACCCCTAAACATTCACTACTGGTCAAGCTCTAATACATTGTTTCTGCGGTGTGATGACCATGGATAGGGGCTTTCGACCAAAGAGCACCAGGTGCTAGGTTGGTTCAAAGTTGAGAGCCAGTGCTTTTTTGGTTCAAATCTCGTGCTGCCCCAGAATGGGTTTGTGTTTCCATTCGGAAGGAGCAAAGTTGGAGCTGCGTCATTGCCCCACCACAAAACGTGTGTACGTCACTGCGTACGTAGCCGTTCAACAGCGTTCGCGCCGTACGGAAACCCACACAACAACAATTGAGGACTTCATTGGAGTGGTGTACATGGCTTTGCTAGTGTGTCTCGCCATCGCTGAGCAGCAAAACCTTCTGTTAGGGGTTACCCATCGGCGTCGCCGTTCCAATGCCCGGCGATCACGTTTGAGAAGAAAGGTAATTATCAAAGATGTTTGGATACTTAACAGTAAACGTGCTAGCGTTAGCTTAGCTACTTAGCTTCGACTACGCTTGCATTGATTACTTAGCGGATAAACACGCGCAATAAGTTGATGATCATATCTATGTTTATCTTTTTAGATGTTTTAAGATGTCACCCCGCCCCCTGCCCGTGACATGCTCGGCTCTCAACTCTGGCCAAGTCTGGCCCAGCAACGAGTTGGTGCCCAAAAAAGCCCCAGTTTTTGGAGCCCGGAGCCGCAGCTCCGGTGGTGGAAAGACAAAAAACCGGCGCCAAGTCGGGCACTGGCTCCGACTCCGAACGGGCTCCAGCCCGGTCGAAAGCCCCTAAGAGTGGGTTAAAATAGACACTGAACATAGAACTGAACAATGAGAAGCACTAACCGGACATCTGTGATGATGACGAGATGTTCACAGTCTCCCTGATGACAGTAGAGGTACGGGAATCCCACTTTCACTTTCAAATCCGCCATCCTTGTGTCCTCCATCTTGGCCTGAGTGAAGGGAGGGAAGTTACGGGCCTTTGCCCATTCAATAGTGGTTCTGTATCAAAAACAACAGGAAGCAGATCACAAAATGCAGTTAAAAAAATAGAATTTCTCAATAACGTGACATTAAACTGAAGTAGATCTAAAGTTCCTGATATTATCGTGAGGTTCATGAAATTTCGAGAGGACTTAAATGCACTTTCATGAACAGAGGGTGTCTATGGACCAGCTACATGACAGTAGAGCAGTGATTGTGGATTCTTATGTAATACATACAATTATATTCCTGAGATACTTTCTTTGTTTCTCTGTGGTCTTATTGGAAGTGTATAGGGCATTTCAGCAAAGGATTAGAAGCAGGGCAAGAGCAATTTTCTGCCACATATATTCCTAACCATCTCATTGATCTGCATTCAGAAGATATGAACATAAAGATCTGATGAGGAATCACAAGAACTCCAATAAATGTACTCATTCAGAGTAAGCTCCTTACATGCTGCAAACTTTAATTGAATAAGCTAGTGTGTCTACAGAATTAATGGCCTGCTCTACAGTGCAACCTTTTAGATATATTAAATAAATAAAATGAATGTACACTACCATTCAAAAGTTTGGGATCACTTAGAAATGTCCTTATTTTTGAATGAAAATAACATTAAATGAATCAGAAATACAGTCTAGACATTGTTAATGTGGTATATTCTAGCTGGAAACAGCTGATTTTTAATGGAATATCTACATAGAGGTACAGAGGAACATTTCCAGCAACCATCACTCCTGTGTTCTAATGCTACATTGTGTTAGCTAATGGTGTTGAAAGGCTAATTGATGATTAGAAAACTCTTGTGCAATTATGTTAGCACATGAATTAAAGTGTGAGTTTTCATGGAAAACATGAAATTGTCTGGGTGACCCCAAACTTTTGAACGGTAATGTACTTAGACATGGATTGCAAGTTACTGAATTTTAAAACAGCGAGGCAATGCATCTGGTTACACAAACCTTACTCAGGCAGAAGTATAAATTATATTTAATAGGGAACCCATAAATATTTACATCAGCAGGGCGGGGTATATGGGATTAAATCACAGTGGCCATGTTCTTGATGTAATGAAGGAACAAGCCAGTCAGAGCAAAGCTGCAGTTCACTGATGCATTTCCAATAGTTTTTAGACATAAAATTATTGTTGATTTCAGTCTTTGTACTGAATACAGAACATTACCAGTCTCACACTTTAAAGTTAAAAGGTAAAACTTACACGCTGATGTCCTGGCACTCAGGAAACCGCATGTCATTATAGAAAACTCCTTCAAAGAAGAAGAACGCAGATTTGTAATGATCCTGAAACAGAACACATCAAAATATTAACTTTCTTGCACATATTCCTACATACGGTAACATCTAATTCTGTTCCCGTTTGGATCTGCAGATGGACTGTGCTTACTTTGCTGATGAAGTCTGGAGCCACGTCCGGCGTGTTGCTGAACTCTCCACATACTTGCAAGTCGCTGACGCAGCAAATGGCGTCCCTGAACTCTGCCAAGCTGTGTGAGCCTGTCATCAGCAGAGTCATGTGGGATCTGTTGTAGGTAAACTGGGGGTAATGGATTGGAAATGTCAGTCCCACAGTAGACAACACTCAAGAAAACCTGTTTGCTGAGGAATGTGAAATTTGGAGAGGTTCGGCACTTTGTGAAAGATGAATGCTTACTTTCTCAAAAACGGCTGGGTAGTAGACATTGATGGTTAGAATGACTTCTCCTTCTGGGATCAAGTCAGTCACATCTTCTGGTCTCTTCCCAGCAGTTAAACGCTCCTGGTAATCACACACAATCATGTCCAACAGTCAGAAACGTGGCAGGTAGAAGTACAAATATCACCTCCTCTGATAAACTGTGACAGATCTATGAATGGGTTGGGTATCCAATAATAAATTAAATGCAGTTTTAGGGCTGCAGCTATCGATTATTTTCGTAATCAAGTAGTCTATCGATTAATCGGATTCTGGGCTTGGCGTTACAGCATCAAAAGCGGAAGTGAGCGCGTTGTGCAACAGAAATAACCATCCTGGTGGAACATGGGCAGACATCTGTAGTGTGCTGTAGATATATAGCATAGTACAGGGGTATTGTACATATATAATACATATATAATAATCACACTTTAGTGAAACTCCACCCACCAGTTCATCTGCGTAGATGTCATGTCTGTTCTTGGTGACTTTCCGAGAAGCTCTGTAATCTTGTCTCCTTTTCCTTTGTCTGTCAAGAAAAAAAACCCACGATATATTCAAAATGCATCACACTGAATCAAAATTATATTATGCCACTGGTGAATCTGAGACACAGCAGGATCTGTGTTAACTGAAGCGAGCTCATACATCAATGTTTTCAGCGTCGGGTCTGGAGGAACAACTTCCATGTCAGGCTGCTGATCTTCAGGATGGCAACGAAGAGAATCAATACTTGAAAGAATGAAAACAAAACAATTATTTTCCTATATTTAACAACAACGTTCAGAAGGAATCGCAGAACAAATGATCTGAACGAGAGATTTCAGATAGATGAATGGTGTACCAGTAATATAAACGACAAGAATTGTGCTGACCTTTTATGTTAGCCCTCGTTTTTGCTTTTACTTGCAGCGTATAAAAAGCGAATAAACCATTGTTTTGAACACATCGAATCCCTTTACTTCCTTTTAAAAATATTGTCAGTGGTTAAAGTGCTCTGAAATGACGGTTAGGACGTGGATGGCTGAACGAGTTTTTATTGTTTTCTGAGTGACTAAACAACGTGGTCTCAGTTTGTTCTGATGCATTTTAGCAAATCAAGCTGATGTTCTGCTGCGTGTTGTTCTGATGGGAGGCTGCTGAGGGTCTGAGTGTTTGAGAACAAACCCGAGTTAAACCTGAAGTTCTGCTCTGGATCTGTTCCACTGAACACACAAACTAACACACAACACAGCAGTGGACGTGCTTCTATGTTGTGGGTTTTCTTGGTGAGACAATAAATAGTTTTCTGACTCGTTGTTAACCATGCAGCCTGTGTTCAGTTGTGATTATCTCCAGTTGACATGGACGTGTTTCCTGAACAATCACCAGGTGTTAAACACCTGACAGGATGATAGTGATCTATATGGATGAAGTGGAATGCTCGCAGAGCTGATCGGTAGCACAATGAGTAAAACGGTGGTCTCGTAATTTTATCGCTGGATTACGTGGTTTCGAATCCTCTCACCGTATTTGAAAAATACGTTTTTTTATTTCGGCCCGCACGTTTCTTTTTACTGTCTGTAGATGATATTTACATGGATATAGACTTTATTAAGCAGTGATGCCGGCGTTTTTCGGCGAGGTCTTCTTTATCTGGTATCTTAATTTCATGTAAATCCAGGTCTGATCGTGACGAATCTGCGGACGAAACATCTGGAGACGGAAACTATCGCCAGTTAACCTGATCACCAGTTAAACTGGAACACCGCTCCGACGTTTAGCTAACGTCGCTACCTGCAGATGGACTTGAGCTCGGCCATGGTCTCCGCTCCGACCCCCGTTTCTTCGACAAAATTGGCGTGAAACGTGTCCTCGTCCTGCTGCTGGTAGGAGTAGTCTGTGGGCTCCAGTCTGTTCAGCCACTCCTGTCTGAAAGAGCCAATATGAAACGGTTTGGTGTTAACTTCGGCTAATTCATAGACGGGGATGTTCGCGTTTGGGTATGCCGCCGCCATGTTTCTTGAAAAGTACGCATGCGCGAAGGAGGATTATGGGTGATGTATTTTTCGGAGTGTCACTTTTGTCTTGAAGAGAAAAAATGATTTCATGATTAACACATTGCCTCCTTTACTTTAACAAAACATTATAATTCCTGTTTTTTAAATCAATATTCTTAGCTTTGCACTAATCTGTGCCTTTTATGTTCCAATTTAAGGTGGAAATGTTTTTATTTTTGTTAAGGAAAACACAGAAGTCAGGCGTCAGGTGGCAATGCGAACTATTTTGAATGAATTTTGTTTCCACAATAGATTCGGTGATTTAATGAGCTCATATTTCATATTTTGAAAGTTAAAAAGCCCTGCACTGTTGCATCTGTGGTGTACAGTTTAATATTTTTTGTTTCACCCTTACAAATTAGCAACCAGACCTCTTCTTGGAAGCACTACTGATTAAAACGGACTAAAAGCCATGCTGTAAATAACATGTAAGTAAAGTAGTTTAAACATTAATTTTCATGTTATGATTATAGGCACTGGTAGGATGATTTGTGAACCTCATTAACACCAGATATAAGATATAATAAGACAGACTTAAATCACTATGAATGTGGAAACCATGTATAAAAAACTATGTAGGCAAAAAAGTCAATGCAGCTGCTGTTTAAAGATCAAAACACCAAATTTTCTGAAGGTGAAACTGCAATAAAATGTTATAGTCAAATTACAAAAGGACTTGTGATGGAAGTTGATTAAACTGTAATTTTGTTCGTACTTCCATATTTAACCACTCGTGGACTGCTAAAATATTCTGTAATTTACTTTATTCTATCTATTTTTTTACTACTTCAGGCCTCTTTTTCACTGCACTATATCCACCACTTTAGTTACTTTTCAGATATTCCATAGAAAATGTTCATAAAACTATTCAAGATTTAGTATAAGTCTCATCTAATTTTTTTGCTGGGCAAAAAAGCTGCATGACAATTGAAGATTTTTTAATGATTCTGATGATTTTACTGAAATATCAAATTTAAAATATGAAATCCAATGGAAATTTTGGATTTGCTGGGTTCTTCTGTAGGAATTTTACAAGATCTTCACCTTACTTGAGATGAAATATGCCTTGAATTGGCTCCATAGAAATAAAATAAAATTGAGTCTTTACGAAGTAGACAAACAGCTCAGAAATGTTACTTGTTGCATTGGATTTAACAATCCGATATGTAGCCTGATTTATCCTCACAGTGGTGATTTTCTCTGCCCTGCGAAACTTAGGCTGTTTCTTCTTTTCATACTTGCCACTAAAAATATGCTACGGTTCAAAAATTTGGGGTCACCCAGGCAATTTCATGTTGTCCATGAAAACTCACACTTTTATTCATGTGCTAACATAATTGTACAAAGGTTTTCTAATCATCAATTAGCCTTTCAACACCATTAGCTAACACAATGTAGCATTAGAACACAGGAGTGATGGTTGCTGGAAATGTTCCTCTGTACCTCTATGGAGATATTCCATTAAAAATCAGCCGTTTCCAGCTAGAATAGTCATTTACCACATTAACAATGTCTAGACTGGATTTCTGATTATTTTAATGTTATCTTCACTGGAAAATTTTTTTTTTCTTTCAAAAATCAGGACATTTCTAAGTGACCCTAAGTGAGGCAGTGTACCTGAGTTTTTATGTTCTTCATGAATGCCGTGTTTTAAAGCTTTTTTAAGTTGCTGTATTTGTAGTTTCACCAAAGGGAAAGATGCTTTTTCCACCTCCACGTTTCCTCAGTTTCCACCCTTTTTCCTGCACGGCTGATGCCATCTTATTATCCTCTCAGCTTCACAGCCTCTTTACTCAATGAAAGTTAAACCTGGATTGCTAAAACTGAGGAGCAGAGCCCTGAGGAGCAAATAAAAATACAACCATGAGTAGGATACACTGATGTCCTGTGGCAGTGAGGCAAATTTGAGGGCTGGTCTTACGAAACCAGGCAACACCCCATGTCTCACCTTATAAATATCGAGAGAGGCCAAACTTTGACTGCGCTTAAAGCAGAAAATTTCAGAGGCTCGCTGATCCAATCTCTTGTTTAGCGATTTCTAGTGCTCGTTATTTGACTGCAGCATCAAATGGAGACGCAAGCCAAATCCCTACAGCAGGTAGGTTTCGCTGCAGCTTCTTTGGAGAGGCCACGATTCATTGATTTAGTCGATTTTTATGTTGTTTTTAATCTTATTATTTCGTGCGTAAAATATGATAATGTAGCGAAGACTTAATAGGTTTGTGCACCTGCCTTTAACCTCATTTTGGACTCTTATTATGACAATATAAGGAGATTACATTATTGTCATTAAAAGATCAGAAAAAAGCAAGAACAGAATAAATTCCCTCGATGATAGTTCTCCTTTTTTGCGAGTGATCGCACTTGGAACTAGGTAAAATAACCACAAAATATCACATCTCAGACAAAGCAGTGGACGGATAAATGCTCACTGTTGGTTCTGTGTAGTTACAATACTAATAATAAATTTATAACTGAAAAAGTATGTATTTATATCCTTAATATATCTAAATATTGTTTCTAGTGCAGCGGCAAAGTTACTATAAAGTCATTATCTCAAGCAAAAATGTCATTAAAAATAAATTTTCTCGGCATCAAAATAGTAAGTTCAGAAGTTTAGAGGGAATTATCAATCACTTTTATCTCAGGAATGACAGTAAATGTTATCAAAATCTCTGCGTAATTGTTCCCTTAGTCATTTGGCGCCAGTGCGTTTTTACGCGCAGAGCCAACCCCGGATTTCAATCAGCCGATCTGTTTCTCTGCCCTAATGTGTCCAGGTGCTAGAAGTAGAGATGAGGGCTCTATAGCATGACTCCAAATGGCACTAAATGTAGAAAGCAGATGAACTTGAGCTTGTTACCACTGGTACAAGGTCACAATAACCAGGCAAGCGCGCTAACAGAGCACAGGGAGCTGAAACAGAATGCTGGAGATTCACAGTCTGGCAGTGGAGAGCTGGGGCTGCATCGGGCTTGTTTAGTGAGGAGGGCTGATCAGGTGATGATGATGAAGGTTGGAGCGGCTGATCTGAGGGGGCATGAGTGTGGATGATGGGACCACAAACCCCAGAATGAATGGATGAATGAATGAAACGACAGAAAGAAAACCAAAACCGTGACATCAGGTTTTCTACCATTCATTTCCAAGATCAGCAGACTTATGCTTAACTACAGCCCACAGTGGGCTCTGACTGGTGTTGAGCTACTTCAAACAAAAAAAGCTAAATCATGTATTTTGAAAGATTTGTTGTGAAGTTTCCTTTATTTCTGTTATTTCTTTCAGGTGGACTTAAGCCATTCCAGTAAGGATGGACTGTAAGTAAAACTAAAATGTGGCTTTTATTCTAAAAGGCGTTCAGAAATGTGTGCATGTATTTCAATGATTCATAAACAACACAATCAATAATCAGACATAAGATTACAGCAGGCCTCTGTAGTCTAACTTATGCATTTTTAAAAATGCATTCGTCTTTTGTGATTTAGATGTTGAATGTTAATTTGCAACTCTCCTAATTCAGATCCCCTGCAGTAGATTTAGAGGCAGCTCTGAAGGATTCCTCCGCTGCCCTTGATCTGTTCCTGAACAACAGGTTTGCGGATGCGCTGGCTCTTTTAAGACCCTGGTAAGTAACTGGTAACATTTTACTGAGTGGTATTGTTTTTGCTTCGATAATATCAAGAACCACAGAGCATCATAACTAACAGACCGAACACGGAGCATTTGCACTTTGTTTTTTAGAAAGGTTTGCTGTATTTATGTCCTTCAGGAAGGATCAGAGCATGTACCATGCAACGGGCTACAGCAGCATCTTGGTGATGCAGGCAGGTATGACCTTTGAGCCAAAGGACATGGATGCTGCGATGACGTCGCTGGGAGAGTCTCTGCAGACCTGCCAGAGGTATGGATTGAAAGTTTGATCAATAGTTTCATAAAGTGTCAAATTTAACATGTTTTTCGTAGTTTGTGACTATAAACATATGCTTCTTATCTCAGATTTCGGAAGAAAACTGGAATAGTGGAGAGCTTGACCAACCTGTGGTACAGACAACCAGTTGAAAATCTGACAGAAGGTGAGTGAACTTTTGCATGTGCTGATTATCCACCTGAGAGAATTTATGTTCTTGATCACTAACAGACGGGGAATTTAAAGGAAAATTAACAGCAAACTGGACGCTGACTTCCCATTTAGGTAAAAATATATAAATACACTACCGTTCAAAAGTTTGGGGTTAAATTAATCAGAAATATAGTCTAGACATTGTTAATGTGGTAAATGACTATTCTAGCTGGAAACAGCTGATTTTTAATGGCATATCTACATAGAGGTACAGAGGAACATTTCCAGCAACCATCACTCCTGTGTTCTAATGCTACATTGTGTTAGCTAATGGTGTTGAAAGGCTAATTGATGATTAAAAAACCTTGTGTAATTATGTTAGCACATGAATAAAAGTGTGAGTTTTCATGGAACATATGAAATTGTCTGGGTGACCCCAAACCTTTAACGGTAGTGTAGATTTTAAACAGAACAATGTAGACGCAATCTTGTACAAGATGCAACTTTTTGACACTAGAAAATGCAATTTGTTGTTGCCTATAATATTTATGCAGAGTGTCTACTACAGGGGTGTCAAATTCATTTTAGTTCAGGGGCCACATATAGGCCAGATTGATCTCCAGTGGGCTGGACCAGTAAAATCACAGCATAATAACCTATAAATTATCACAACTCCCAATTTTTCCTTTGTTTCAGTGTAAAAATGTACATGCTGAAAATGTTCAAATTTAACGAACTACCTTCTTTCAAAACATTATGAACAACCTGAAATTTAGAAAGAAAAACAAGTGCAATTTCAACAAGAAAAGCACTCAGAGAGCTCAGTACTCAGTACAAGGCTGCTCAGTTGTATCATTCTGATGGCTGAAATCTTGAAAAACTTTGTGGCAGAAATCACGACATTATATAATGTAGCCATTTAATATTAGGTGTACTCACAAATAAAATGACCTTGTGCTGAGCACAGGCGTGTGTTATGTATGTGTACGTTATGTACGGACAGCGACTTGCGTGACCTAAATATGTAGCAGGCAGCGGGAATTAATGGAACTTGGAAACACCCCCACAATTTAATCAATTGTTCCTTGTATAAATTCTGACGGATAAGTCCTGATAAGTGTGCAGCGGTTGATTTGTAGTAGGATCGCACTCATGTGATCGTCAGCATTCAGCTGACGTAGTGTTTACTTGTTGTCATGGTTACAGTGACGCCGTGCCACTGTCTCACAATGATACAGAAATCTTTAATAAATCCATGGATCCAGACTATAAGCTGCATCACTGCCAGAATCTAATCACTTGGTCCTTGTGTCATTTCTGACCTTCCCTGAAATTTTCATCCAAGTCCAATTAGTGTGTTTTTGAGTGATGTTGCTAACAGACAGACAGACTAACGCTGATTGTCACTTAACTCCGCTGTTTCTTGGGAGAGTGGCAACATAATGCCCCAGTTTATCTTTTACACAGTGCAACTTACAGATCACAGTGTCTCTACAAAGGCACAAAACATTTAGTCACAGATATCTGGAACTGAACAATCTAATATTTTACTTTATGTTCAAAACAACTTGTCAAGATCTCAAAATTATTTTAAACTTACAGTTTTGCAAATTTACAATTTGCAGTTCATGCCTTCTCTGTAATTTTTACACTTTACAAAATCGTCCTGCCAGTTGGTTTTGGCCCACGGACCGTATGCTTGACAGCCCTGTTCTAACAGAGTACATGTAGCTAAGGCTTGTTGATTCAGCCCCTTAGCTGAAAAACATGTTCATTTTTAAATATTTTTTTAAAACAAAAATGCATCACATCATGTTCTAATTAACAGAAGAGATGCATGCAGAACTGTGCTATGCTGAGGTGTTGCTGCAGAAAGCTGCTCTCACCTTCCTGGATGAAAGTATCATCAGCTTCATCAAAGGAGGGATGAGAATCCGAAACAGTTATCAGATTTTCAAGTAAGTGGAATCTTCCTTGGATAGACTAAAACAAGTGGAATGACACTGAGTGAATTCAGGTGCATTTTAAAACATTGTCTTTCCAAACCAGGAATTGTCAGATGATGGAAATTGCCACGAAAGAGGGGGGCAGTCAGAAGAGCACACACGTTCACTTCAGGGGCGGGGTCAGCATGGGCATCGGATCATTTAATCTGGTGAGGAGTACTCAATACATGCAATCATACAAAATATGAAAGCCCCTTTTGTATAGATTACTTCATGAAGAAATAAATTCACACTTCTACCATCACTACTGATCTACAGCGATCAGCAACAACATTATGACCACTGACAGGTGAAGTGAATAACATTGATCATCTTGTAATGCAATGTTCTGCTGGGAAACCTTGAGTCCTGACATTCATGTGGATGTTTGACATGTACCACCAACCTAAACACTGCAGGTCAAACAACCCCATGGCATATTATTGGGTATTATTATACTGAGATGAAGATGACCAGATGACAAAATAACCTCTTGTATTTCAGTGCAGTTTAAATCTGCATTCCAAGTCAGAAAATGGTATTAATTTCAGATCTATGTGAGGAACCAGAACAGACTGCAGCGCCGCACTTTTGTCACTGTCTAATTAGTGAGTCGTTTTCCATTCCTCTGAAACACACATCTTAAGGTGACATCACACAGGCCAAGTGGTGGTTTTCATTTGCTAATATGAACTATGTGCTGTCAAAATTCAAATTCGTCATTGTGTTTTATTTAGAATATGTTGGCAAAACTATGTAAAGACACTTTTCGAATATGACACTGCCTCAAACAAAACTTCTGTACCTTATCGCTTTATTGGTCTTAGGGTGAGCTGTCTTTTCTATTTTAGGCTGAGAATTATACCATTAGTTATGCATCTTTTTTGTTTGCTTTTATACACGATTATTCACTTGGGTTGTTTCTTGCCAGTCATGTTGATGTAAAGATAACATATCATGTGATATAGTGACTTAAGGTCTCTTAAAGTCACAAATGAAAAAAATAGCAGAGGAGTTTTAGCAGCATAAAGGGGACCAACACAATATCAGGCAGGTGGCCGTAATGTTATGCCTGATCGGTGTTTACTGTGACTGAAGTATTTAAAAAAGCTCGACTGTTATTAGCACATAAGTTGTTTCCTAATGAAGGAATCCAAACCAACTGTGTGTTTCTGTCGTCAGATGTTGTCCCTGCTTCCGGCCAGAGTCCTCAGACTGATGGAGTTTCTGGGTTTCTCTGGAGACAGGGTTGGTGATGTCAATCTATGTAAAAACACAGACCTTATGTAACGATGGCATTTCTCAAGGGAAAGTTTTTGTAAATTTAAAGAATGGTTTGCCGACTATCTTACAGGAAGTGGGTTTGTCAGAGCTGAGGGAGGGAGCAGCCAGCAGCAGCCTGCGCTCCATCCTCAGCACCCTGACTCTGCTGATGTATCACCTCTACATCACTGTGATACTGGGTGAGCAGACTGTGGCGTCAGGCCTCACTTCCTTGTAGATTTAAATCCCTTATTTAATTGTAAATTATGGCATTTTTCATTTGTTTTGGAGGCTTTAATGAGGGAAAGTCATTTATGTTCTGAGAGGAAATCTGGAATTAACATCAAAATTATTGAAATCTTTTACTAAACATTTTAAATCATCAAAACTAAAGTAAGTAAATTCTGCAGGTTTTTCCTCTGTAAGTTTGACTTACTCACAGGATTGTGATTAAAATGTCAAAGTTTGACTTTATTTCACAGAGAGCAACTGTTTTCTCCAATTATTAGTCATCCATAAAACCAATAATTAATCAAAATTTCAAAACCTTAGTGTCAGATTTTTAGATAAACAGAAATTGCAGTACAGACCTACAGAATATTCTTTTAATTATTTAACAAGGCAAATTTATTTATATAGCGCAATTCATGCACAAGGCAATTCAAAGTGCTTTACAATGTCAAAGAAAATAAATAACAAAGATGATTTGCAAGGTAGACATTAAAAACATACATAAAAATCATAGAAATAAAACATTATTTAAGCAATGAAATTAATATAAAATGTTATGATCATAAAAACAAAGAAATAAAAACTCAAATAAAAAGAGAGATAAAATAAAAATCACTTTAAAAGTTACAGTCATTAAACAAAGGCAACAGCGAATAAATAGGTCTTTAACCTTGATTTGAAGGAGCTGAGAGTTTGAGCAGACCTGCTGTTTTCTGCAAGTTTGTTCCTGATATGTGGAGCATAAAAACTGAAAGCTGCTTCTCATTTTTGGTTGTGAGTCTGGGGACAGAGAGCAGACCTGTACCAGAGGACCTGAGTGATCTGGACGGTTCATACAGTAAAAAGGAGGTCACTGATATACTTGGGCCCTACACCATTCAGAGCTTTATAAGCTAACAAAAATATTTTTTATCCTCTGAGAGACCAGAAGCCAGTGCAAAGAACTCAAAACTGGAGTGATCAACTTTTTAGTCTTGGTGAGGAGTCTAGCAGCAGCGTTCTGGATCACCTGCAGTTGTTTCTTAGACTTTTTAGTCAGACCTGTAAAGACACTGTTACAGTAATCAAATCGACTGAAGATAAAAGCATGGACCAGTTTTTCAACACACTGCAGGACACTGATTTCTGATTCTTCTCTAAGGTATTGGTGATGGAAACCTCACTGAGGCTGAAACTCTGCTGGAACCCTACAAGCAAAAGTTCCCTAATGTGAGCAGTTGGTTTATTACTGATGACTATTTTAGCGCCATCCTCAGGCAAACTGTATTATATTTAATTCATTTCAATGATTTTGTCCATAGGGAGCCCTCATTCTGTTCTACACTGCAAGAATTGCTGTGCTCAAAGGGAACTTCACCTTTGTGAGTACTTGTGATGTTTAACTGTACAGTATGTGCTTACGACAATGCTGCTCATGTAGCTGTTGCAGCAAAACCAAACTGAAAATGTCTGGACTTCTCTGCAGGCCCAGGAGAAGTTCCTGGCATGTATCGCCTCTCAGGAAGAGTGGCGTCAGATTCACCACCTGTGTTACTGGGAGCTGATGTGGGCCTACTCCTTCGAGCAAAATTGGAGAGAAGCTTATCGATACGCCGACCTGCTGTGCAAGGAGAGCAAGTGGTCCCAGGTATTTCCCTTTGTGCCATGTAGTCAACTGTCTGCCACCTGCTGCACAGTATTCAATGTGTAACTAACTAACACCTCCTTTCCCCTAGGCCATCTATGTATATCAGAAAGCTGCCATCTTGAGCATGCTCCCAGAGGAAGAAGTGACTAAACTCAGAGAAAATGTTGTAGAATTATTCAGGTGTGTTATGGAAAGAGTAATTACTCATCACTGCAATTCTACAGTCGCACTGATTATTAAAAATGATTGCGAAACTTGTCTTTTGCAGACAGGTGGATGGTCTCAAACTGAGAATTGCTGGGAAGTCAATTCCAACGGAGAAGTTTGCAGCAAAGAAGGCTCAGAGATATTCTTCCTCGAACCCTGTCAAACTTGTCGTCCCGGCACTGGTGAGAGCACGCAAACACTGTGAACCGACGAGCATTTTTTTAAAAAAATCGTGAACAACAACCATTCTTTTCTTGCAGGAAATGATGTACGTGTGGAATGGCTTCACAGTGGTCGGCAAAAGACCGAGGTTGATGGAAGGCATCTTGTCAACTTTGGAGAAAGCAGAGGAGCAGCTCCAAGAGGATCCAAGTGAGACAAACAGCAGAAATTCACAACGCTGGATGTCATTTTTTCGTACCAAAGTGAAACTAACAGTTTGTTGTATGATGTGTAGACCCATCAGAGTATCACCTGGATGACCAGTGTGTTGTCCAGCTGCTGAAGGGTTTGTGTCTAAGAGAGCTGGGGCATCTGGTTCAGGCTGAGATCTGCTTCAATCACGTCATTTCCAGGTGAAGTTGTCTTTAGGCCGCTGCAACACACACATACAACATCACTGAAGTCTACAGCACAGTTCCAACAAAGCCCTCCATAGGCCTCAGAAGATGTTACCTAGGAACAATCTCTTTAGAACAGAATAAAGAGGATTTTTAGTAGAAGTGTTTCCTTCTATTACCAAAGTTAATCAAATTAATACTGCCTGTCCACAAAAAAGTCATCACTTGGATTTAACTAAGCAAATAGATAAGAGCCTTCCATTGGTTAATTACTGCAGTGATGAATATGTTTCAGCTGCAACAACTTATTTAACCCTAGCTGATGCAGTGAGGAGCTTCTCATTTCTTAAACAACCATGTTGGAAGACATGTCCTGTGGTCATGGAAAGGATGTTAATCTGTGTCAGAAGAGTCAAATTATTGGTCTGCATCAAGCAAAGAAAACAACTAAGGAGATTTCTGAAATTACTAAAATCAGGTTAAGAACCGTCCAACGCATTATTAAAACCTGAAGGATAGTGGTGAACCATCATCTTTGAGGAACAAACTCTTAGATGTTCGTAGGAAATCAACAGTAGAACTCACGACTATGTTTAATAGTGAAAGTAAGAACATTTCCACACACACAATGTGAAGGGAACTCAAAGGATTGGGACTAAACAGCTGTAGCTCTAAGAAAACCAGTGATCAGTGAGGCTAATCAGAAACAAAGGCTTCAGTTTGCTAGGAAGCATAAAGATTTGACTCTGGAGCAATGAAAAAAGGTCATGTGATCTGATGAATCCAGATTTACCCTGTTCCAAAGTGATGGGGGCATCAGGGTAAGAAGAGAGGAGGATGAAGTGATGCACTCATCATGTCTAGTGTCTACCAGCCTGTGGGGGTTTAGGGTTATGATCTGGGCTTGGTCAGGTTCAGCAACGTGCTGGAGAAGACTTTGTGCAGCGGTCCGACTCTCCCATCATCAACCATAGCTCCATCATCATTCCATAAATACCTCTGGATTAATATGACTCTACTTCTGTGGGTTGGTGCACAACTGAAATGAAATTTGAATGCTGTCTTTGTCTTTTAAACATTCCTGAAGTGAGAACTGTGTTGTTTTTTTTTCAATTTTTTTGCAGTGAAAGTAATATAAAGCATGACAACTATCTGGTGCCATTCACCATGTATGAGCTGGGCCTTTTGTACAAGCAGAAAGGTGACATCAGCAAGGCCATCACCGTGATTGAAAATGCCAAGTAAGTTCTCTCATCCAAGTTCCTGAATTATATTTGATTTTAAAATGCATGTTGAAGGTGATCATTTTGAAGTTGTATCAAGGGATGATGATGTGCTCAACTGGAACCCAATCAACATGATAAATAGCAGGTCCAGTTTAATAGTATTCATAATACAATCGTCTCATCGCTGATCTTATTTGTAGGACAAACTACAAAGACTACAACATGGAGTCAAGGCTCCACTTCCGCATCCATGCAGCTCTCAACACCATGGGCTCCTTTGCAGCCAAACTTCCTCCTTCACGTACGCCGGCTTAAAACTTGACAGAAAAGAGAGTCGAACCCGACACAAAGTCCCTTGACAGAATTACCGAAGTAGCCTCGGCCGGCTACTACGAATACTCCGTACTGTACAGCTGGTTGGAACCAGGATGATATAAATGTAAAGTGAGAATGTTGTGGATGAAGAGTTAAGCAGGACTTACGTTAGATGCATGAAAGAAGAAGAAAGAATATCCTGGAACTTATTGTACTCAACATGTTTTCTTCCTTGAAGTCTCTGAAATATCAAGCTTCAGACAGCCTGACCTGCCTCGCTTGCTGTAATCAATGAGATTTAAACATTTCAATATATTAAAGATGTTGTTTGTATAGACTTTGTCTTCTGGTGGAGTTCATTCATGTTCCACAGCTAAAAGTGTTCTGGTAAATAACTGTTCATGATTTTTCCCGTGCGGCATCAATCTGTCTCCTTTAATAAAGAACACTGTGGAACTCTGTCAACAAACAATTCACCCGAGCAATGTTTTTTTTTTATTCATGCTTTTTTGCAATTGGGCTCATGAGCATGTGAAGGTCAGAGATCTAAAAGAGCGGAAAACACTACAACCCTTTTTATACTTTCCAGTTAGTAGTCCCCTGCATAATTGGGCACAAGCTCATTAGTTTTCACATTTCTCGTGACTGCACTAACAATTTCCAGTTCACCGTGAACCCACCCAGTTCCCAGAAATGATCTTTTACTTTAAGGTCAACTCCCTCATGCGACCCAGTCCTCACCCAGTGTAGGAGTGGTTTTTTTTCTCTCTCTTTTTTCTGTTTCTTACAATACTGCTGCTGGTTCCGATTTTCTGCCGTGTCTCGACCCCACTCTCGGCTTTCCAGGTCCCCCATCTCCACACTGTGTTTGGAATCAGGGACTCCAATGCCAACTATCCACAGTCATCCCGTTGAGCGCTACATGAACGATCCTGCAGACAAGGCCAAGTTTGTGGTGTTGATACAATCAGTAATATCTTTCTGGTAGTGTACTTAAGCATTTGCAAAGGTACAAACTTGTTTTTTCTTATATTTCTCATGACTGCACTCGCAGTTTCAATTCACCTTGAACCTTACCCAGAAACAGCCCAAGATTCGTCCCCCAGATGGAACGACAGTTTATATTTTCTGACTAAACGCTGAGTTAATGCACATAAAAACTATATTTCTTAACACAGAATTATCTGAATAAATCTTACAGATATAATGAGATTTTTAAGATTGTGTTGTTGATCAAATTAAGCTATTTTAACTATGTGGTTGCATTTTGTGTCATCATCAAATTCAGATATAATGAGATTTTTTATTTGATGATGACACAAAATGTAACCACATAGTTAAAATAGCTTAATTTGATCAACTACACAATTACTTTCAAAGGTTTTCCTGAAAAGCAGCACTGCATGATAATGTCATAGTTTTGGTTATTTTGTGTTTCTTTTTTTTTCTCGCTTGTGGTTTTTGTCTTATTTTTGTCAATTTGTGTTTTGCTTTATTTGTTGTTTTCTTGTACATTGTTTTTGTTTTGTTTGTCTCGCTTGTGCTGTTTGTCTATTTTTTTCTTGTTTTACTTCTTGACTTTGTAATTTTTTGCCTCGTTTTTGTCTTTTGTCCATTTTTTTGTCGCTTTGTAACTGTTTTGTCTATTTTTTTGTCTATTTTTTTTTTTAAGAGTCATTTTTACTGTTTTATTTGAGATTCAATTTGATCATGGGTGGGGGGGCGAGAAAAGTGGCATTTTAGGGGGAACTCCAGACTTATTTGGTATTTTAAAAAATATTTTCAAACATTCTTTTCTCCTAGTTTTATGTCAGATTTGGGCTCAGAATAAGTACATTTACACAACTGCATGTTTTAGTATTTTGTACATGGATTATTTGAAATGTATATGTTGTGACACATTTTAACCTTCATCGAAAAAGTGCACCTCCTATTATTTGGTCATTGTACCACAATTTCGATCACATTTAGATTAGCAGTCCAGGTTTAAATATTCCTATACAGTCCCATACTACAGGGGTTTTGAAGTACGTGGGCTTCTGCTGTCACTGCGGCGGACCACGTGGTGTGTGAGCCGCTCAGCTGACTGCTGGGGGAGGAAGAGGAAAGAAGATGGAAGGGAACAGGGACGAGGCAGAGAAATGTATAAACATAGCGACGAAAGCCCTCGAAGCCGGAGACAAGGAGAAAGCGCTCAAGTTTCTCAACAAGGCGGAGAAACTCTTCCCAACCGCCAGAGCCAAAGGTGAGGCTGTTTGTGGCTGTTTAGCCGGTCACAGCTAACCTAGCTAAGCTGCTAAAGGTGTTAGCATGAAGCTGACGTTTGCTAACGCCAGCCTCGGTTTAAGTTCACGGCAGGTCTTGTTTTAAGCGACACATAGCAGGCACACACGTTTGTAGGACTAGCTGACATGAGCTAAATGTGAACCATGGCGTAAAAACAGCGACACTGCGAACAGGAATCCGAGTTAGCTAAGGTATAGGCCTGATAGCTAAGCTAGCCTGAGCCTCCTCGTAGTGGACTTAACTGTAAATAAATTAAGGTTATAGTTTCATGGCCGGGTTTAGTGGTTGGTCAGCTGCTATGCTGTTGTTTTCAGGATGACAGTAACTGACTGCTACTAGCTAATTGAGATCAAGCCGTCATTTATTCAGCAACGCAGTTCCATCCGTCGGTCCTGGTAACATCTTGCTACCTGGTTAGCAGACTTTAAAGCACTCTTTAGCTGTGATTTCACTTTCATTTACAAGTCACACCTTTTGGCTCACGTATAATAAAAGTTTTTGTGCGCATATGTCGGGATTGCGGTGCAGGTGTAGAGCAGGGAAGTGGGGCAATGTACCAACTGCCAATCCCTTAATTGAATGATTGGCCTGAGAAATCCTCGAAGTTAAGGCTAATCCAGGACAGACTACTGTCTTTGAGATGACAGTAACCTGGTGGTAATGATGAGGTTGGCATAAGGGGTTTGGATTATAGCTGAGAAGTATTTTGAGTTGGACAAACTTGCACATTGAAGATCAGTGACTCTTGGTGTGTTAAAGTGTAACTTGGTGGTTGAAATACCCAGCTGTGGGTCTTGTCTGCATAGATATGTTCCTGAGCTTAAAGCATTAATAACAAACTGCCTGCAGGAACCCAGTAGCTTAGATAATGGCACCTAGGAGCACAGATATGGCCAATTCGAAACTAAGATTAGGGGGAGGCTATGAATACATTTTGGGAGGAAAAACGCCCGATGATGAGTTTAAATCAGTCTTTATTGTAGAACAAGAAGATATCCTACCTTTATTCTTCTGTGTGATTTTGCTTCTTGCGGCTACTTGCATTTTATGAAATACTACAATTATGCTCAAAATTTTTCCACAGAACGTTCAGTATGTGTCCTTGTATGTCTGGCACACTAAAGGCTATGCTCATTCAGCCATGACTTAATGTAAGGGGAGTTGCTCCATGGTCAAACAAAAGTCTCTCAGTGTCCTTGTAGACCTGTCCTCGGTCCTGTCTAATAGCAGCTTAAGGTTTTCACCAAACTGTTCAGGAGGAAGCATCTTCCGCTTTCGTCCTTCACTGTTGAACATCCTGAAGACGTGATTTGTTCTGGGTAGTGATACTGAGGTATCTCTGGTAACGTCTGCCTTCAATTTGGTTTTGATCATTGGCTTAGAAACTGTATATATGTTTCTCAAAACCCAGTGTTCCTGGAGAATACAGAATGCATCACAAATAGCTTCATCATAAGTTTTTCCCTGAGCTAAATTCCTCACTAGCCCTAGGACTTCCTTGTACTTGGGTAACTTCTCCTTCTGAAACTTTTCAACCAGAGTAAAGCTTCTGAAATAACAGTGTCATAGACATCGCCTCTGCTTCTCAAGGCTTTGCTGGTGCTCTTGCTCTCCGTGGTCTTCAAATTACCTGAAAATAAAGCAAAAATTAACTTGCAAGGTGTCCAAGAATGAATGAAATGAAGTACTTCAACTCACCTTTTGAAAAAAAAAAAAATGAAGAGTACAGGTTTGACGTTGAATACCCGAAGCTACTACTTGTTTTTCTCTGTCAATGTCAATCCTGCTGCAAAGCTAGTATGATGTTGTGTGATCTGCCTGTGATATAGCAGCGTGTTTATGGTATTGACTAAATGCTTAGAAATGCTTGCTGGTTAAACAGCCACTTGTGACTTACAACAATGCAAGCAATATAATACCTGGAGAATTCTGGGTGTTGTGAGTGGTCATATGGTAAATTATTATTGTTTATGGTCTATCAATACAATACAATGACTTTATCAAGTGACAAGTTTTCCTTAGAAGCTGATGGACATTCACCAGTCAAATGAGTATCTGAAAACTATCATGCATTCAGTTTGGCCACATAATGGCCTATATGATTCTGATGATAAACTCTGTGTGTGTTATTTAGGCCAAAATACACATATCTGTGGTTTTCATATATATGCCAGTAAACAAGAGAAGCCGAGTCTAAATACAAAATAAAGGTCAAAAATTGTGTTTTTAAAGATATGTGGTTAATTTGAACTCATTACCGGCATTTTCTAGAATTATAGCCCTCCTCACCCAAGATGAAGTAATTCAGCAGATTCTTTTTTAGTTATTTGCACAAATCTTTGAAGAGCTTTGAGGATTGCCGTTATCCACAAGAACAATAAGTCATTGTGTGTCAGTCCAGAAGAGGTTAATGGTTTCAGTCATTCATCAAGAAATGCTTTAGATACATTTTCACAATGCTCTTCTTTGTCATATATGATTGTAGACTGAATATCTCTGGGTGACTTTCAAGTAAAACAAGTGAACATAATAGATCATGTTGGGCTGTAAAAAATTTGAATCAACATTTTTAAACCATTTTTACACAAAATAATCTATTTGTTTGAATGTAACAGTTTGGTCGGTGATGGAAAAACATTCTTAGTTGTGGCTTTGATTTATATTCAGGGGATTAGATGTGCACCCTGAGGATGTGCAATAAACAAAATGTGCATTATATACAGGCATCATGCAGAAGAGAGGGTAAAAACCATGGGCTTTAAACTGTTTGGCTGAAGAGTAAAATACATACTGAAAAATGTACCCTGAGTTGTGGAGTACACAGACTATTGTTTTAAAATTGTGATGATCTGGTTGCAGAGGCTCTTTTTGAGATTTATATTCTGGTTTGAGAGTGACTAGAGGGAATTTATCATAGTTAAAAATCTTCACAGGTATTGTGCTTATAGACAGAAGGACTTTAATATGGACAAATAACATTGCTGTCTGAAGTATTTGTGATATGACATGAGAGGAGTCTTTATTGAACAAGTTAAGAGGCGTTAAAAATAGTAACAGCAAAACGAAAGAGGAAGAGAAAAGAACACTAACATGAGCTGATGTTGAGTTTTAAGCTCCTCGGTAGCTTGGATTTACTGTTGTAGCAACAGTTGCCTTTACACTGCTGGCTCTTTAAACAAATGAGTATAGTATACTGCCAGTCCAAAAAAAAAAAAAAAAACCAAAATCATCTCTTGGATTTAACTAAGCAAATAGGTAAGAGCCTTCCATTGGATAATTACTGCAGTGATGAATATGTTTCAGCTGCAACAACTTATTTAACCCTAGCTGATGCAGTGAGGAGCTTCTCATTTCTTAAAAAAACATGTCAGAGGACATATCCTGTGATCATGGAAAGGATGTTAATCTGTCTCAGAAGGGTCAAATTATTGGCCTGCTTCAAGCAAAGAAAACAAGTAAGGAGATTTCTGAAACTACTATGGTTGTGCTTATGGTTCACAAGGACTGTAATGAATAATGCATCGATAAACATTTCAAAACATCATACGAGTTAAAAGCAGGAAGAGATCATTAGTGTGCTGCATTGGTATTCTGGTTTCTTTGCATGTATGTTTGCACCACGCACTGCATTTCTTAAACTGATAATTTTTGACTTGAACTTAAAGCTACGAATCGGACATTGAAAATAATGTAAATGAGTAATATTTAATTGCCTAAATAAAAAGTACTCATAGCCTCTGTGACAGAGACATTGTGTAAATGAAGTACAGTGGGGACATTTCAAGGGAACACATATGAATTCAGCCTCTTCCCTCCCTTCCACTGGAGCATAATATTCTACTTTTGTAATCGAAGTTACTTTACATGAAGTGTCTTCCTCAGGGCTGCAGTGATGGACAGTGCAACAATTTAGATTATACCAGTGGCTGTCAAAGAATTTTGAGTATAGTTATGTGTAGCAGTCGTTTTATTGATTACTGTCAACATGGTTACAGTCAGCTAGTTATCTATGATGTTTGTAAAGATTGAAGAATGCAGACTGGGGTTGAAAACAAAATACACTTTACACATTTTTGTTACTTCTAAAGCAGGGGTGTTAAACTCATCTTCAAGGTTTTCATACATCCCAATTTGATCTCAAGTGGGCTGGACCAGTAAAATCACAGCATAATAACCTATAACTGACAACAACTACAGATTTTTCGTTTGTTTTAGTGCAAAGAAGTACATTCTGAAAATATTCACATTTAAGAAATTATCTTTTTACAAAACATTACGAACAAACTGAAATTTTTTTAGAAAAATAAATTCAATTTCAACAACATTGTGCCTCAGTTTATCATTTACACTTTATGACTTACAAAGCACAGAGTGTCTACAAAGGCACAAAACATTCAGTCACAGGTATCAAGAACTGAACAATGTAGTATTTTACTTAAAAAGATAACAAGAACAAGACAAACTATAAAAATTAGACACAAAACAAAAGCGATAAAATTACAAAAAATGAAACAAACTTCACAAAACGAAAAATTAGACAAAAAAGTTAGACAGCCACAAAAAATGGGAAAACAACACAAACAAGACCAAAAATTACACAAATGATACAAAAGAGACAAAAAAATGACAACAGCATGAAACAAAATGACAAAAACAACACACAAAACAGTGAATAAAGCAAAACACAAAATGACAAAAATAAGACAATAAAACAAGTGAGACAAAAAGGAAACACAAAACGACAAAAATGAGAAAATGACAGAAACATCAAACAACAAAAGTCAGACAAAAAAGACAAAACAAAGACAAGAAAAATATTACGAAAATGAGACACGAAATGACAAAAGAACAATGAGCAATCTAGTATTTTATGATCAAAACAACTTGTCATGGTCTAGGAATTATTTTAAATTTATCATTTTACAAGTTTACAGTTTGCACTTAATGTCTTCTGTAATTTGTACACTTTACAAAGTCGTCCCATGGGCCGGATTGGACCCTCTGGCGGGCCGGTTTTGCCCCGTGGGCCGAATGTTTGACACCCCTGATCTAAAGGGTCAGTTGTGATACCAAAATTGTGTTGAATCGTGATACTGAATTCCAAAGATATATTTGGATACTTGGATGTATAACCTTCACTCAAAGGTTTCTGCATTCCAGCCATCCACTGGTCAGGAGTGGAGGAGGTTGTTTTGTATAATCACATGCAAATATGATGCGTAAAAACATTAGAATTCTGCAACCTCAGTGCGAGATGCCACTTGAGGCTACACATTTTAAAGTCCGATGTTTTGCTGAGCCATTAGTCCATCCTGAGCTCCTCACACCTTGTCTATACACTACCGTTCAAAAGTTTGGAGTCACTTTGAAATGTCCTTATTTTTTAAAGAAAAGCAGTTTTTTTTTTCAATGGAGATAACATTAAATGAATCAGAAATCCAGTCTAGACATTGTTAATGTGGTAAATGACTATTCTACCTGGAAACAGCTAATTTTTAATGTAATAGCTACATAGAGGTACAGAGGAACATTTCCAGCAACCATCACTCCCTACATTGTGTTAGCTAAAGGTGTTGAAAGGCTAATTGATAATTAGAAAACCTTTGTGCAATTATGTTAGCACGTTAATAAAAGTTTAATTTTTCGTGGAAAACATGAAATTTCCTGAGTGACCCCAAGCTTTTGAACGGCAGTGTACACGCTAGCTAGGTAAATATTATCAGTCTCCACCTTTAAAGGAAATTTGTTAAAAAGTCATCGTAATGACATGTCATTAGCTTATTACTTTTTCTCTTTTCCCTAGCTTTGTTGGATGCGTTAACAAAAAATGGAAGCTCGGCAGGTAACGGCGCATATCGCAGGAGACCAGCAGAGCGCTCAGAAACTACCGGTGCTCAGCCAGAAGGAGAAAGCCAAGAACCTGGAGGAGGTGAATCTTCCAAAGGGTTCACCAAAGAGCAGGTTGAAGGCGTGCAAAGGTGCGTGTTTTAGGATTCACGTAATGTCACTATATTTCTTTTTTCCCACTTGCTGGTACTAAAGCCTGTCCCACTTCAATTGGCTATTCCAGTGCTTTCCTACAATTGGCCCTGTGACAACACTACTGTTCCTGTCTTACTTGATTAAACCTTTCATCTGTGGCTAAAGGGAGGACACTGTAGTCTCTGTCGTGTTGTGCTCAAACAGCTATCACTATGGTAGCAAGTGAGAGAGTGAGACCCATTTAGCTGCGTGAGCTAGATACCAGGTAACCACAACATGCTTTAGTTTTAGACCACGAGGAGGGACTAGAGAGAGAAAGTTAAGCATCTGTTATAACCACAACACATTTAACCTCCAGTCAGATTCTAGAAGATTGCATATGGCCAAGTCCATTTATAAGATAAACATGCTGCTTAATGTGACACAATCCTATCAGTATATTGCAAATTCAACCTATGCAACCCCTCTCCTGCCTGAGGTTTTTAACTTGAATCCTGTGAGGAAGCTTCTGCGGGTTAAAAATTACATCATGTTCTCTAGGAAAAAGTAAGGATGGTTGTGCAATTTGCTTATATTCAGATAGTAGTCTGACTCCAGTCATGGTGTACGTTGCAGAATAACTTACTATCTTCAGCTTGTAGTATATCATGATGATTTCTTCAAATTAGATTTTAAAGTAAAATGATTTTGTCCAAATCCCAGAAAATTGCAATCCAAACCTAGAAAAGTTGATTGTTGTTTTTTTTTCCCTACCTGTGTGGAGAGAGACATGTTGTACAGTGAATGTGGCTAATGCTACCATTGGATTTGATTATAGACTACCATTCAAAAATTTGGGGTCACTTAGAAATGTCCTTATTTTTGAAAGAAAAGCAGTTTTTTTCAATGAAGACAACATTAATTTAATCATAAATCCAGTCTAGACATTGTTAATGTGGTAAATGACTATTCTAGCTGGAAACAGCTGATTTTTAATGAAATATCTCCATAGGGGTACAGAGGAACATTTCCAGCAACCATCACTCCTGTGTTCTAATGCTACATTGTGTTAGCTAATGGTGTTGAAAGGCTAATTGATGATTAGAAAACCCTTGTGCAGTTATGTTAGCACATGAATAAAAGTGTGAGTTTTCATGGAAAACATGAAATTGTCTGGGTGACCCCAAACTTTTGAACAGCAGCGTATGTGCAACAGTGGGACACAGCTCACATCTGAACATCTGAATATTTTACGTGATTGTTTGTAATGCATACTATCCATCCATTAGCTATACACCACTCAGTCCTCATCAGGGTTGCGGAGGGGCTTTAGTCTATCCCAGCTGACTTAGGGTGAAGGCAGGGGACACCCTGGACAGGTCACCCGAATATCCAAACATTCAGTCATTATGGTGGTATCTGAATATTTACTTTGAGAGCCGAATATTTGGATTTCAGGCCAGGATTATCACCATGTTACCTTCAGTAACAGTATATACACACAGTGGTTCAGAAGCTGACTGAGAAGGACGAAGTAACACTAAAGGCCAACTCAAGGAAAAAATCAGGCTAACAGGTTAAAAATGATACATTGTGGGTTTTTTTCATGCTAATTCACATTCTGTCCCTGTTTTTAGAATAAAGCGGTGTAAGGACTACTATGAAGTGCTTAGTGTCAGCAAAGAAGCTAATGAGGATGAGCTGAAGAAAGCCTACAGGAAACTAGCGCTCAAGTTCCACCCAGATAAAAATCATGCACCTGGAGCAACAGAGGCCTTTAAAAGTAAGTTTCTGGTGCTAAGCAGTTTGGAAGGTGTCGTGGATGTGGCTGACTGTATTTGATGGAATATTGTGTCTTTCCTTTAGTGTGGCATGTAGCTGATTAGGTTGTTTATAGGTCAACAAGTCACGTACACACTCCAACAAGTGTTTCATACATAGTGGGTGAGAAGAGGTACTGCACCAGTGTACAATATGATAATAACGTGATTTTAAACATTAAAGCATGTAAACATATTCTAATAAACCCCATAAATATAAGTGCAAACCTGGAAATGTGTTTAATATGGCCTCTCTAAGGCAGCATTATGTCCTGTGAGGGGAGCAGGAATTCTCTAGCCCCAAGGTGTCAAACTCATTTTAGTTCAGGGGCCACATTGGGGGCCACAGGGTCCAATTTGATCTCAAGTGGGTCGGACCAGTAAAATCAGAGCATAATAACCGATAAATCACCATGACTCCAATTTTTTCCTTTGTTTTAGTGCAAAAAAATAGATTCTAAAATGTTCACATTTAAGGAATCATCTTTTTACAAAACATTATGAACAACCTGAAATTTCTTAAGAAAAATAAGTGAAATTTCAACAACATTATGCCTCAATTTATCATTTACACATTACAACTTACAGATCACAGAATATCTACAAAGGCACAAAATATTTAAACACAGGTATCTGGAACTGAATGATATAGTATTTTACTTTATGATCAAAACGACCAAAAAAATTACAAAAACGAGACACAAAGCGACAAAAAAAACACAAAACGACCAAAACAATACACAAAACAACGGACAAAGCAAAACACAAAATGACAAAATTAAGACAAAACACAAGCGAGACAAAAAGGAAACAACACGACAAAAACAAGAAACAAAATGACAAAAACATGAGACAAACAACAACAGTCAGACAGAAAACAGCAAAAACAAGACAAAATTTGACAAAAACGAGGCACAAAATGACAATGGTCTAGAAATTATTTTACATTTATAATTTTACAAATTTACAATTTGCAGTTAATGTCTTCTCTGTAATTTTTGCACTTTACAAAGTCGGCCTACGGACCGGATTGGACCCTCTGGCAGGCTGGTTTTGGCCTGCGGGCCACGTTTGACACCCCTGCTCTAGCCTTATTAAGAAGTGTGCAGTCTAGATCTGTGTGTTTTTACATGTTTTAGATGCAGCTAGACATGAGCAGGGAGATCATGCCAGGGTCATACTTGTAGCAGATTCCCACACTATGGGAGAACAGGTGGCCTAAACAGTAGACTATCAAAGCTGTGTATCATAGCGCTGTACAGTTGCTAAGTTTCTTTTCTCTAACTTCCAATTCTCGGCCTACAGAGATTGGAAATGCATATGCAGTGCTGAGCAACGCAGACAAGAGACGGCAGTATGACCTGACAGGAGGGGAGGAGCCGAGCAGCCCCAGTCACTCGCATGGAGGAGGTTTTGACTTCCACAGGGGCTTCGAGGCAGACATCACCCCTGAGGACCTCTTCAACATGTTCTTTGGAGGCGGCTTCCCCTCCTGTAAGTGAACACTTCTCTGCATGTAGACACGAACACATTCAGAGATCGCAAGGTTGTTCATCAACTTACTGATATCACTTGTCATCGGGTTAGTAGTCAGTGAGCTTGTCTTTTATTTAAGTGAGTTTGAAGTGAGAATTATAACCATGTTATCCAGAATTTCTGATGAATCCAGAGACCCTCAAATAGCTCGGCTCCAGACTGCAAATAAAATGGTCGCATATGTGCACCCCCTATGTAGATATTCCATTAAAAATCAGTCGTTTCCAGCTAGAATAGTCATTTACCACATTAACGATGTCTAGACTTGATTTGTGATTCATTTAATGTTATCTTCATTGAAAAAGAACTGCTTTTCTTTCAAAAATAAGGAAATTTCGAAGTGACCCCAAACTTTTGAATGGTAGATGTATGTGTGAGTGAACGGTGATCACATAGTGGCTCAGTCAGTCTGTTCCTGTCTGATGAGAACACCTTATTTTACTCTTTTTAAACTAATTTTTGCTCACAACGATCAGAGCACACAGCAGCCATCTACAGCAGAAACCATAGCCTGCACTGTGAGGCGTTTAGGGAACATCGGTAAATTGTTGCATCTACCGATTAGCAGATGTTCAGCTAGTGAGATGTTTCGCCAGTGACTGTTAGAGAATTTCTGTGATGTCAAAAGAGGTTTGAGGAGACAGACACAGAGACACTCTGGAGACTCAGAGGACTTAGGTTGAGAATAAGGTTTACTGACATCAGGAGAAGTGTTACACCAAAGCAGCACATTCATGTGAGCATTACCAGCACCAATTCTGAGGATTTTCTTTCTTTCTTAGATTACAGCCTAACATGGGGACAACTTACCTGCTCAGGCATGTCAGACTAGACAATATCTAATCTTGACCAAGTCATGGACTCCTGAAATGTGTTTTTCCTGCAGCAGTTTTCGCTCTCATGTATCTTCTTCTGCAGCATCTGCCTTTCTCAGGATCATATTAGAGGGAGAGAAGGCCTGAACCTGCTCACAGGGGGAAGTAAATAGGAACAGGATTCAAAGGATAACCCATAGGATAATTGGAGGTGACTTGTAGGATCTACAGGGTGATTTAAGGTGACTGCAGGTGACAGATGCATCCTGTATGATATTCTGGGATGTCTTCAGCTAAAAAGGAAATACCTTTAGTAAGGGGAAAAGAATAATTTTTCCTTCACAGTGACTGTGTGTGAGGTGCGACTAACCGACAATGTCGGTCGCAGCAGTGCAACAAGTGAAAAAGTTAGTCTGGAGCCCTGCAGAATCAAAAATACTTTATTGATCCCCAATGGGAAATTGCTTGTTTACACATTGACTTTCATGGGTTAAAAAAAAAAAACAAAGAAACACATTTATCAGTTGCGCTTGATTGTGGCTCTCTAAATTGTGTCTGCACTCTTCATGCTGAAAATGAGTATGGAAACGAGGATGCTCCTTGTTATTTCTCCATTCCTAAACTTACACAAAGAGCCAGGCTTTTTACACAATGCAGAGCAACTCGAATCCTGATCTTGAGAGCAGGTATAACTAATGACATGTGCCATAAATTTCTGTCTGACCTCAGTCTTAATATTTGTATCCACAGCAAGCGCACACACTTTCACCAACGGCAGAACGAGCTACAGTCATCAGACGGATTACCGACAAGAGAGGACAGAAGAAAGAGGAGATGTATGTAGATACATTCTGATTTTGTATCTTGAACTGTCCAAAGACTGCATATATTTATCACTTTCCTTTGCCAATATTTCTGTTATTACAGTTTTAGTCAATGCTGGCCTTGTATCTGTGTACTTGTGATGTCTTTTCTCAGCTTGTGCCTCTGACTGCCTGCCAAGTTTCCCATCTGAGCTAATAAAATCACTGAACTGAGCTGCTTCTGCTTGTCTTAATGTACAGTATAATACAATTGCTCTTGTAACTGAAGTGCTTAATTCGACTATGTTTGTCTCCAGGGTGGTTTTTCAATGTTTATTCAGCTGATGCCAATCGTGGTCCTGATTTTAGTGTCAATACTGAGCCAGATGATGGTTTCCCCTCCACCCTACAGCCTTTACTCTCGGCCGTAAGTGCACACACACACACACACACACACACTCTTTGGCATTGGCTTGCAAAAGAATGCGGTAAGTCACAAATCTTACATCCAGTATTAACTACTTATCTGTCATAGTGTTAGGACTCATAACAATCAGTTCTTTTATGAATTACCCTCCAAATATGGCATGTGAAAATGCTGTAATCCTGCAGTTAACTTCTCATAGCTTTATGTAGCACGTCTAACATTTGTGTTCACTGTACCCTGTATACATTTAACACACACAGTTGTTTGCAGAACATTGTGGTCTACATTGTGTGGGACATGTGGGAAATTACTACACTCGTCAGCAATTTTACAAAAACGTGTCGTTTCTTTTCTCTCTCAGATCCACGGGTCAGACCGTAAAAAGGCAGACAGAAAACCTGCGAGTCGACTACTACGTCACTAGAGATTTCAAGTCAGAGTTTAAGGGCTCAGCACTGCAGCAAATTGAGAAAAATGTAGAAGACGACTATGTATCTAATGTCAGAAATAACTGTTGGAAGGAGAGACAGACAAGTAAGTAACCATTGTAATAAAACACTGCCTGTCCAGAAAAAAGTCACATACTCTAATATCCCATTGGACCTTTAGCTCTGAGAACGACACACATTCACCGTGGCATCGTTTCAATAAGCTTCTGCAATGTCACAGCATTTATTTCTGTCCAGAGTTGCATTCATTTTCTACCAAGATCTTATATTGTTGATGGGAGAGTAGGACTGCTGCACCAAGTCTTCTTCAGAACTGAGGGCTGAGGTCTGGACTCTGGAGGCCAATCCATGTGTAAAAATGATGTCTCATGCTCATGCCAGCCCCAGATCATAACCCTAAACCCCCACAGGCTGGTAGACACTAGACATGATGAGTGCATCACTTCATCCTCCTCTCTTCTTACCCTGATGCCCCCATCACTTTGGAACAGGGTAAATCTGGACTCATCAGAACGTGACCTTCTTCCATTGCTCCACTTTATGCTACCTGTCAAACTGAAGCCTTTTTTTCTGATTTAGCCTCATTGATCAGTGGTTTTCTTGGAGCTACACAGCTGTTTAGTCCCAATCCTTTGAGCTTGCTTACTTTCACTATTAAACGTAGCCATGAGTTCTACTGTTGATTTCCTACGATCATTTATGAGTTTGTTCTGACCACATTTTTTCCTCGAGGATGATGGTTCACCACTATCCTTCAGGTTTTAATAATGCGTTGGACGGTTCTTAACCTGATTTTAGCAGTTTCATAAATCTCCTTACTTGTTTTCTTTGCTTGATGCAGACCAATAATTTCACCCTTCTGAGACAGATTAACATCCTTTCCACGATCACAGGATATGTCTTCTAACATGGTTGTTTAGGAAATGAGAAGCTCCTCACTGCATCATTAATAGTTAAATAAGTTGTTGCAGCTGAAACATATTCATCACTGCAGTAATTATCCAGTGGAAGGCTCTTACCTATTTTCTTAGTTGAATCCAGGTGGTGACATTTTGTTTTTGGACAGGCAGTGTATATCCTCAGAGCTGGCTTACTGAGATCAGTATTAGTTTCTGTTCTACGCTTTTTACCAGATTATTTTTATCGCACATTGTTTCTCTGCTTGTCTCCTCCAGAAACAGACCTGCTTTATGCTGCTAAGGTTTACAGGGATGACCGAATGCGCAAGAAGGCAGAACTCATGACCATGGACAACTGCAGGGAGCTGGACAGACTAAATAACCTGTTCAGAGGCGGATGAGCCGCATGATTTTACATCATGTAAATGTATATGAATAGATGTGTATGTTCATGTTTTTTTAAGAAAGAGTCTTTACACTAGGAGCAAAAACTTAATGAAATAACTTAGCTCTGTTGTGTAAGTTTTAAAATGTCCCTGTCTTCATACCCCCCCCCCCCCCCAAGCGCCAAGGTCTGTTCTTCCTCACTCCAGCCTGACCCCAGGAATCGCCTTCTTACATTGTACTGAACCAGTCTACACACACTGTAGAAAGCCCTTCTCCTTTTTTTTACTCTGCTTTTTTGTGTTTTGCTGAAAACAAGAAGGACAAGGACACTTGATTGTAAAGGCATGTGCTTTGAGTAGTGACAACCTGAGAGGCTTTCTGCACAAGCAAAATAGCGTCTTAAGAACAACAAACAGCTTTTGGCATCATCTGCTTGTCATAAAAACATAAGACGCGATAGATTCATCTGGAGGTGCCGTCCTTCAGCCAAACCCATCTCTTCAAGAAACTAAAGAAATAGGTAGAGAAACAGAATGCTTGTTTTAGCTTCCTACTCACTCCCACGTGTCGCTGAAGATCAGTGGATCATGAAGAATTACCAGTGACTTCACTACTAGAGAACATTTTATATTGTCCGCTCCAACACGTGAAGTTGGTTTGGGACTGAACATGAGAGGACAGTGAAACTCATAAATGGTTGTACATTTTCATTTTTGAATGTTTAAAGTTTATGCAGTTATTTAAGTAACTATAGAAGAAATGTTTTTCTTCAATGCTCGCCTAATCATTTAAATAAAGTCAAATTGTTACCATAGACTGGATGGAATTGTCTCTCTCAATCTGATGTGAAACATTACACAAAAACTTTCCACATACATCAAGTTGTAAATAGAGAGTTTTTTTTTTTTACTTGCCCCAGTGAAAGGAATTTGGGTACTGGGTGATGTTAATTTTGTATTAAATACTATAGTTTCAATGACAATGGTTTGAGAATCATCCTGAGTTACTGGGTCGGGGTCATTGTTGACACATGGTTCAATGGGGGAACCAAGTACAGCGTCCAGAAACACGGTTGGAAGGTTCCGTCATTCGGTCAACACAGCATTTCAGATTAAAACTTAAGCTAACAATGCTGCTAAAGGATCGCTCTGGTTTATTTCTACCTATCATTTCTCTATTATTGTGTCTGACGATGAACTTCTCCAAGAACAAAACGGTGAACATCAGATGTAAGAAATGAGTTCCATCATGACATGAACCTGTCCAAAATTATGTCCCAAGTGATTCCAGATTTCTTTATCTTGACAAAAAATGTTCAAAATGATTCTAAATTTCTTTATCATTAGAAAGAAAAAAGGCATGAAATGTCTTCAGATTTCTTTATCATGACGAATAAAGTCCCCAATGATTTCAGATTTCTTTATCATGAAAAATTTGTCCAAAATGACTCCAAACGCTCAAGAACTAAAATTTAAGTTGAGATACTTCAAAGTGTTAACAAATGCCACATAATTTGTTGCTCAGACTTGTGTTCAAAACCAACCCTGCTGAAAACAAAACGACTTCACTTTTACACGTCGCCCCAGGGACAGGTGTCGTGCCAAAGTAGTTACCCCCGACAGAAAGTGTGTCCCCTGCCGCGGGAGCGCGCATGCATTCGGACGGGTGGAGCTATAATTCTGTGTTTAGATATCAGCGTAGTTTATGAATAAAACAAAATGTGGATTGTTACGATCATGCTTTGACTGTCAAACATGTTTGGTAATTTAGCACATGACATTTCAACCTAAATAAATGCTTTTGCTATACATCGCGTGTTGCCTAATTAATAATATTGATAGCGCTGCCTAGTTAGGTAAAGTTGGCAAGATATTCACAGATTCAGACTTCCGGCCTCAATAACTCATGAGATATACGTTGTAAAAACATAAACAATGCCTCTTTCAAATCGTTGTAAGCTAGACAATGTGCTACAAGGCCAGTTTTATCAAAAGTCGCTGTCTTTCAAGCTGCAGGAATAACATTGGTGTCTATGAGCAGCTGGCTGTGCAACGAGTGAACAGGGACCGTCTGCAAATAGCAAAACCGCTGCAACAGCGAAGAGAGACACTACACAAATATTACATTACTTAACTTTTATACACTGTAGTGTCACCAAATTTACTGGAGCCATCAATTGTGTCTTGCTGGTCATACTACAAGTCTTGGTTTGATGCTAAATACAAAATCTGAATTTTAAGGAATTTTTATTATTTTATTTTTATTTTATTAGTCATAAAATCCAATAACTTCACTCTTATGCACTGTAGTGCCACCAAAATCACCGGAGCCTTCAATTATCTCCTGCTGGTCATACTACAACTCTTCGTTTGACATTAAGTAAAAAATCTGAATTTTAAGGAATTTTTATTATTTTATTATTATTTTATTAGTAACAAAATTCAATAACTTCACTCTTATGCACTGTAGTGTCACCAAAATCATTGGAGCCTTCAATTATCTCCTGCTGGTCATACTACAACTCTTGGTGTGATATTAAGTACAAAAGTTGAATGTTAAATCATTTTTATTCGTAATAAAATTCATTAACTTCACTCTTATGTACTGTAGTGTCACCAAACTCGCTGATGCCATTAGTTGTCTCCTGACTGTCATACTACAAGTCTTGGTTTGGTAATAAATCAAAAATCTGAATTTTAAGGAATTTTTGTAGTAAATAAAATTCAATCACTTTACTCTTAAACACTGCAGAAAAAATAAACTCCATCCAATCATCAAAAGGTCCTACTGATCATACCTTCACGTTTTTTCTTCCAAGTATTGTCCATACAGTCCTTAACTTGGAAAATATTATTAGCTGTTTAACATTATGGTTTAAATGAATCAGTTAACGCTGCAGCCTTGTAAGAAGGCATCTTATTGTCTTTCTTCCCAATCGTCAGTACTTGAGGAGACAGTCTAAACAGTTTAGTTTGGTATATTGCTGTTATCTGATCCTGTATTTGATGAGGATTCCAAGTTCCATTACTATTCAGTATCATGTATTTGGACAAACAGGTGCACTGTGGATCTAAAAATATAGCACCACATATATCAAGAGAAGAGCCATCAAAGCTGATTTACTCACAATCCTTAAACTTCACACACAAGCTGTACACTAAATAGTGTGCACAACTTCACATGGCAATAAACAACCCAAATAAAATAAAATTCAGTTACTTTTGGTTATTAATGTTCCACAATCTACCAAAAAAATGGATGAGCACTTTTATCTGTTACAACAAAAAATATTTCAGATATATAACAACAATTTCATTACTAATAAAAAATTCATTAAAATTCAGATTTTTGATTTATTACCAAACCAGGACTTGTAGTATGACAATCAGGAGCCAACTGATGGCTCCAGTGAATTTGATGACACTACAGTACATAAGAGTGAAGTTATTGAATTGAATTACTAATAAAATAATAATAAAATTCATTAAAATTCTGAAAGAATGTTTTTATATCAAACCAAGAGTTGTAGTATGAGCAGTAGGAGTCATTTGATGGCTCCACTAATTTTGGTGACAATACAATGTATAAGAGTGAAGTTATTGAATTTTATTACCAATAAAAATTCCTTAAAATTCAGATTTTGTATTTAATATCAAACCAAGGGTTGTAGTATGACAGTCAGGAGACAACTAATGGCATCAGTGAGTTTGGTGACACTACAGTACATAAGAGTGAAGTTAATGAATTTTATTACGAATAAAAATGATTTAACATTCAACTTTTGTACTTAATATCACACCAAGAGTTGTAGTATGACCAGCAGGAGATAATTGAAGGCTCCAGTGATTTTGGTGATACTACAATTCATAAGAGTGAAGTTATTGAATTTTGTTACTAATAAAATAATAATAAAATAATAAAAATTCCTTAAAATTCAGATTTTTTACTTAATGTCAAACCAAGAGTTGTAGTATGACCAGCAGGAGATAATTGAAGGCTCCAGTAAATTTGGGGACACTACAGTGTATAAGAGTGAAGTTATTGAATTTTATGACTAATAAAATAAAAATAAAATAATAAAAATTCCTTAAAATTCAGATTTTGTATTTAGCATCAAACCAAGACTTGTAGTATGACCAGCAAGACACACTTGATGGCTCCAGTAAATTTGGTGACACTACAGTGTATAAAAGTTCAGTAATGTAATATTTGTGTAGTGTCTCTCTTCGCTGTTGCAGCGGTTTTGCTATTTGCAGACGGTCCCTGTTCACTCGTCGCACAGCCAGCTGCTCATAGACACCAATGTTATTTCTGCAGCTTGAAAGACAGCGACTTTTGATAAAACTGGCCTTGTAGCGCATTGTCTAGCTTACAACGATGGGAAAGAGGCATTGTTTATGTTTTTACAACGTATATCCCATGAGTTATTGAGGCCGGAAGTCTGAATCTGTGAATATCTTGCCAACTTTACCTAACTAGGCAGCGCTATCAATATTATTAATTAGGCAACACGCGATGTATAGCAAAAGCATTTATTTAGGTTGAAATGTCATGTGCTAAATTACCAAACATGTTTGACAGTCAAAGCATGATCGTAACAATCCACATTTTGTTTTATTCATAAACTACGCTGATATCTAAACACAGAATTATAGCTCCACCCTTTCCGAATGCATGCGCGCTCCCGCGGCAGGGGACACACTTTCTGTCGGGGGTAACTACTTTGGCACGACAACACTCCTGCCAGGATTTCGGACTTCTGGCAGCCCGTTGAACTGTGGGTAATGTAGGCCACAATGCCTTTTTTAAAATCAACCTCTGAAATATCGTAAAGTTGTGTTTTGTAAAGCACTGACGTGTAGCTAAGGATTTTTTTCCTATTCCTTGCAGCGTGTGACATCATCTCAATTTTTTATCAGCGGTCACGTGACACCCTGAAACCCGGAAGCTGCGGCGGTTGGCGTCGTGCCTCCTCAGTGCTGTGGAAGCGAAATGAAAACAGGCAGATGTGACACTTGAGATGCTCTCGAGGCGACATTTTCAGGAATAAACCAGTGAAACCGATGTGTCGGGACGCGCTGCTCTCTGGCTCGGCCTCTCAGCGGACTATGCGGCACCACGGCTACAAAATCTGTGTTTTGCTGTTGGTTTTGTACTTGTGTGGATGTTTTTCACATGTGTCTGCCTGCGACAATGAGCCAGAGACTCCAGACTGGAGGATGACCCTGAAAACTATCCGTAATGGAATACACAAGATTGACACGTACCTGAACGCAGCACTGGACCTGTTTGGGGGCGATGACGGACTGTGTCATTACAAATGTAGCGATGGTAAACTAGCTTCTGTTTTTCTTCAAGTCAACTTTGATTGTGTAACATTAATAATGGCTATGTTTCACTGTGAAGAGTCACCCCTGGTATCAGACATACTGACACCTTTAGATATCATTTATTCATATTTCTGCAGTGCCTATAATTAGAACCAACTTATTTAATTTTGAGTTTATAAAACCACAGGGAGCTACAAAATCCTCCCATATATATCACCCCTTGAGTGGCAATATGGTTATCTCTGACAGCAAGATAATAGACCGTGGAAGAACAAGAAACATCTTCACCTTTGCTCCTGTTCACAGGGTACAAGCCGATTCCTCGTCCCGGATACAAGCCGCCACCACCCAACGGATGTGGCTCCCCGCTGTTTGGATTTCAGGTAATCCAACTATGTTTTGGGGGTTGGAGGCATCTTAAGTGTCTGTGATACACAAATTGAACGCATGCTGTATACACAACACTTTTACTTCATAGTACAACGCACAATTTGGGCAAAAAATGGAACCCAGCTGATAAATTGGCCTGATTTAGAAGTGTAACTGAGCTGCTGTTTCCAGTTTGATATAGGTATCCCATCCATGACCAAATGTTGTAACCAACATGACCGCTGCTACGACACCTGTGGCCGCGAGAAACATGAGTGTGACGACCAGTTCCAGGACTGTCTTGAGACCATCTGCAGGAATGTGCAAAGGACTCTGGGATTGGCTCAGAGCGTTCAAGGTGAGAGAATGATGCGGGACGTCAAGTGACATCCTGCACATTATTGTGACTGTTTGCAGTAACAGCTTCCAGTGTTGTGCTGTACTGTGTGCTGTACTGTAAAATAGACTTTATTATCAACTCACTCCTTTTGTATTGTTTCTTATACCCATGACATCAAGCTGGTTGCATTATTTGGTGCTGAGAGTTATCTTACTTCAGTTATATTCTTAAAATGAACATGCTTTCAATGAACTCAGGTTTTCTAAGTTGGATGAAAATAATTAATTCATGCTTTGAAAGCAATTTAATCATGTGGAAATTCTTTCCATATTTTTTTTTTTTTTTTTTTAATTTTGAGAGTAAATTAGTGAGGCTTTGCACACAAGGCAGCAGCTCATTTGAACTCTGGATGTTTTTTTTCTTGCGCTCAGATTGGTTATTGGGATCTTCTGCTTAACCACCTTTGATTTGCTTGAAACTTTTTATCATAAAATATGGACGTTTAAAATTGTATCTGTGAAATTGAAGATTGACTTAACAAGTTTTTTTAAAAATTGCCTTTCGACCCACTTTCAGCGTGTTTTCTGCACATCAAAATGTGGTTATGTTTGGATGATGATATACACTGCCTGTCGAAAAAAATTAAAGTCGCACACTAATATTTCATTGGAGCTTGAATGACACACATTCACTGTGGCATTGTTTCGATAAGCTTTTGCAATGTCACAGCATTTATTTCTGTCCAGAGTTGCATTTGCATACCTAGCAAACAAGCCTTTTTTTCTGATTAGCCTCACTTATCAGTGGTTTTCTTAGAGCTACGTAGCTGTTTAGTCCCAATCCTTTGAGTTTTCTTACTTTCACTATTAAACATAGCCGTGAGTTCTACTGTTGATTTCCTATGATCATCTAACAGTTTGTTCCGACCATATTTGTTCCTCAAAGATGATGGTTCACCACTATCCTTCAGGTTTTAATAATGCGTTGGACGGTTCTGGACCTGATTTTAGTAGTTTCAGAAATCTCCTAGTTGTTTTCTTGGGATAAAAATTTAGAAAATTTAATATAGAAGAAAAAAATTAACAAAATATACAAGAATATACAAGAGTGATACAGAAATGTGCAAATAAGAATGTGCAAATGAGAATGTGTCATGTGCAAATAACAGAAGTAAGTGCAGATGAATTTACAGATATAATGAATGACATTAGAATGTATAGTGTCCAGTATGTTAAGTGGTTCCATCAGCAGGCAAAATGATTCCTTTTGAGTCCTTTTGTGATCTGCAGGATGCAGACATATTGAAAAGTCTTTTTGCTGTGGGGAGGAATGACCTCCTCTACTGTTCCTTGGAACAGCAGGGTTTTATCAGTCTGTTGTCCACAGTTTTATGGAAGGGGTGGGAGGTGTTGTCCATGATGGCCAGCAGTTTGGTCAGCATCCTCTGCTCCACCACCTCCTCCAGGGTGACCAGCTAACAGCCAACCACAGACTGGACTTTCCTGATCAGTTTGTTCAATCTGTTGGCATCCTTCGCCTTGGTGCCTGCACCCCAGCACACCACAGCAAAGAAGATGGCGCTCGCCACCACAGACTGATAAAACATGAGGAGCATGTGGTTCCATACATTGAAGGACCTGAGCCTTCTGAGGAAGTAGTGCCAGCTTAGGTCCTTCTTCAGTGTTTGTCTCTATATGTAGCCCTGTGATAGACTGATGACCTGTCCAGGGTGTCCCCTGCCTTCACTCTAAGTCAGCTGGGATAGACTCCAGCCCCTTGTGACCCTAATGAGGATTAAGCGGTGTAGATAATGGGTGGATGGAATTGGAGAGCACATTGTTGTAGTACACAGTAGATCCAGCAGAGGGAAACCTTAACTTGTATTTTAAATCCGTGGTTCTCAAGCCTTTTCCAGCATTCCACCTTCAGAAGCCCAAAAAGGTTTACAACCCAGGATTTTCATCATTTGGTAACAATGATAGGGGAAGCAACAATACAAAAAAGGATCTGAGATGAATTTTAGTAAAATCAGGGCGAACACAATAATACCTGTTTGTTGTCCTCAATCATCCCTAATTCTGAGAACCACCATTTTAAATGTTGACAATATAGATACTGTAATCAGTGTTATTGGGATCACTATGAACCAAACTGGCAGTTCAATGTGGAATCATCACCATGACATCACTCTCATTTTATTAGCCACAAACTGGATGAGAGTATCTTCATTGCTTTGGTCTGGAATAAGATCATGATCATGTGCCAAGTTTTATTTAGAGAGTTTAATCAAGTCTGTTCTGCCACCTGGATCTCTATGCTGCTATCTACTTTTTTATTTTACTAAACTGGATTTTAATCTACGACAAAACCTGTATTTGTTCTATGCTGTATTTAAATGTTTGCAAATCATTTACAGTAACCACACACCCACCTCCTTCCTCTTGTTGTGTTTCCTCATGTTGATCCTTACATTCTTTCCATCTTGACAGCATGTGAGTCAGCGGTGACTCTGCTTTTCGATGCTGTTATGCACTTGGGATGTAAGCCATATCTGGACAGTCAGCGAGACTCCTGTGTGTGTCAGTATGAAATGAAGAGGGAGCTGTAACGCCGCCACTGGAAGCAGTCTGAGGATCCAACTCCAGCAGAAACTCAACACTGACCCAAGGTTGCCACCAGTAAACTTTTCTTTTCAGACTTGTAGGTTTTTCTCAGGGATAGAGCTTCTTTAGCTGGCACTAATCTGTGTCCTTTGTCCTTTTTGTTAGTGTTTTGAAATATACATGTTTGTACATTGAATGGAGAAATAGACAATAAATATGTATCTTGTGTAATTAATTATTTATATTCTAATGTGAATTTTCCCTGATGGATCGGTGGTGCATGATTCATGCATAGTAGTCTTTAAACCAACACTTTATTCATGTGTTAAATCTTTATAATATCCTAGTAAGTTTCCAGTTTAAAAAAAACAAAACACTACTGACTCTGTTCAGCTTGTACATGTTTAACTGATTTATTCTAATTTATTAAAAGTCGAACAACCTAAAGTTTGTTTTTTATTTACTAATTTCTACACAGCCAGGAATACAATTCATCGCATATTAGGAACAATGTTCCCTGTAATTTTTCCTGAGTCTGAGCAAACACACAAACTCCCTGAGCGTCCCTTGGACCACTGTGAGCAACATCAGACGTGTGCACTGTGGTCACACCAGCATCACATCCATTCAAGTTACATGGTTCATTAAAAGAATCAAATTACAGCATTTACATTTCTGTTAAGACACTGTCAACAGGAGCCAGTTGAAGGCTGCAGTGATTTTAGTGACACTACAATGTATAAGAGTGAAGTTATTGAATATTTGTCTCTCTTTACTGTTGCAGTGGTTTTGCAAATTGCAGACGGACCCTGTTCACTCCATAGACACCAATGTTATTCCTGTAGCTTGAAAGACAGCTACTTTTGATAAAACTGGGCTTGTAGCACATTGTCTGCCTTGCAACAATGGGAAAGAGGCACCGTTTATGTTTTGACAACCTATATCTAACGAGTTATTGATGCTGGAAGTCTGAATCTGTGAATATCTTTCCAACTTTACTGAACTTGGGGCCACTACCACCTAAGGAGTGATATATTTAATTTTGAAAAAAGCATTTAGCCATACTTAAAGCTTCAAGTGCTTTATTAACACGGAACTAAAAAATTTGTATTGTTTTATTATCACAGGTTCTGTCTGAACAGAAGTGGCATCATTTTAAACAGTGAAATCAAACTAACAAAATGTAATGACCAACCAGCAATACAGCAATACTGGATTCTGCAAAAACATAAACAACTTTTTAAAAATCTAAATCTTATCTTAACACAGTTAATGTATTAACTTATTTTTGTGTGTATGCATGTATTTATTGATTTATTTAGTACTGTTAACATATCAGAGTTCTGAGTGAGTTTTTCTTAAGATAGGCAAAGGCCATTTATTGATTACATATAGGCTATTAAATGTTTACTAAAAACTAAAAAGCATTTTTAAAAAAACAACTTATGCATTTATTGAGTCACTAAAATACTGTAGAGTACAGACCACATCAGCATGATTATAAGCATCCTCTGGTAAATTAACAACCAGATACTGATGTCTCTCACCATATGGACTTCAGGAGATGACTGGGGGATGATAAACTGTGACCTACTGGTTGGGTTCTCTCTGTTCTCATGTTTCTTACATGTTTGTCACATGACAGCCGGGTCCTAATGTTTTTTGAGCAACACACCATACTATGACGTTTTTACAATGATGGTTCTACTATGGAACCAGTTTGACATGTTCAGGCGTTCTTTGTGTGAAAACTCAGAGATTTCAGGTATCAGAAGGTGGTTTTCAACTTTCTTTGTTAACTTTCTGCTTCAACTTTAAACTAAATTTCCTTCACTAGCCCAGCCCTCTGGACTTCCAGTAAGCTGTGTTCCTATTGGCTGTCCAGGTGGCTGCTTGGTGTTATCAGGAACACCTGAGCAGCTCAGTGTCTTCCTGCTTTATTTAGCTGCAGACAAACATTTCCTCTGCTTCTATTCACCACTGAACCGGGTTTGGCTCCATTGCTTTAGCTTGTTCTTTAGGCGTTGGCTTGCAGCTTCCAGCAGTAAAATCGTCTTTAATGTGTTTCTTGGTGTGTTTTAGGGCTTTGTACTGGATAGCTTTCTTGGTAAATGAGGTTCTTTAGCCACAGTTAGCACATGGTGCTAGTGTTTGCAGTGATTAGTGGATTTGCTCCAGCTGAGTTGTGTCTTTATCTTGGCTGTAGTGAGTCTTTAGAGGTTTTTGGTCAGACACATTATGTGTTCTTGTTTGAGAACCAACGTTGGTTGTCCAGAAGGTAAGAGTTCCTGTCCTGATTCTCTGTTCTCAGAGGTTCTCTGGTAGGCTGCAGGAGACTTTAGCGTTTGGGTTGTACTAGTTCGGTTTTTGTATGGTTTCATTTGAACGACTATCTTGAGGCCCCTCCATGTGGTTTAGTGAGGTTTTCTGGAACAGTTCTACAAAGCAACCTGCAGCAGAAGAGACTTTGAGAGTTTTTAGGAAGTTCTGGAGACCAGACTTTAGAGCAGCAGAAACATTCGTCAGCAGTTTGAGCAGGAGAAGGTGAGCTTCAGAGTAGAAATGAGACAGAAACCTTCTTGACCCGTGTGGTGAGGTCCTGTACCAAGAGTTTGAGCAGGTTGTGAAGAGTCTGTAGTTCTGTGGTCTGAAAGCACAAGAAGAGTCGACTGATTAAAGGAGAAAACAGGAGATATTGTTGGTTCTTCTGTCGCTCTGCAGTTTCCTTAGACTGAATATCAAGTTTATATTTTAAATGATTTACCATGTGAGCCCAAGAAGGCTTCAATAAACTCCCTCCATCCCCTGGACACAACATATTTTATTACCATGTTAAATTTTTTTTTTTTTTTTTAATGTTTTTGAGTTTTAATCATAGTTTTGGCATAGTTTTTTTGTCTTTGCTTGTTTAGTTTTGTCATCTGTGTGAAAGGTGCTAAACAAATAAAGTTGAATTGATAAACTGAATAATTGACTAACTCATGATTGTGACAACAGAAGTATTTTCATTGTGATTTAAGGGTTTATTTCATTTTTAAGGTTGGGGTTAAAATCTTGACAGAAAAAGAAGATTAAAGAAATAAACTACATAACAAAAAGCAATTAAAGGAAAAAAAATAATACAACAAAACTTTTATTATTAAAAAGATTTAATAAATTTAGGATGTAATTTTCTAATTAAACATTAATTTTTTAATTAAATGTTTTGTCTTTTTAAAGGTTTAATAATCTAATTAAATGTTTTGCATTTTTTAAAATGTTTAATATTCTTGTTTAATTGTATTTTTAAATGTTTAATTGTCGAAAATATTTTATCTGTAATTTTTAATATTTGTATTTTAAAAATTTTGTTTAATTTCATAATGACATGTATTGTATCTTGTTGAATTATCTCATTCAATATTTTGTCTGTTTAATATCATTTAATTGTATTTAATGTTTAACTATATTAAACAGACAGCCGAATTAATTAAACATTAAATAGACAAAACATTTGGAAATCAAATCAGACATTAGAAAAGAATAAAAGGTGAGAAAAGAGCAAAACTAAACGTTTAAGAAGAATCAAACTAAAGACAAAACATTTGAAAAGACACCAGTTAGACTTTAGAAGATCAAATTAAACAGAAGAGACAATAAAACAATCAAAAAGAGCAAAAACAGATAAAGGTCTTCAAGCATTTTCTAGTCTGAAATGAAAACATCAAGTTGTTTCTCCAAACATTTCCTCTTTCTATGTTCTTGGTTTGATTGTGGACAGATTTACTAAGAACTCATTTCAGAAAACTACTTTCCAGATAAAGTCTACTAGTAGTTGAAGGCTAATGTTACCTTCTGATCTCCACAAACTTTACTGTTCAGTGAAGAGAATCAAAGTTTGTTGAGGATTTCTAAAAAACCCACAGGTGAAGGTCTGAGAAGAACGCAGATGGATGGTCTAAATGTGAAATCAAGACCCATGGTCACAAGTTTTAAGGCTTCTGTTAACCAGAAAGTTCAAACTAACAGAGAAGTACTGAGAAACTTTTAAAATTTCAGTCCTCAGACTGTCTGAAGGTTCAAACTAACAGAGAACTACTCAGGAACTGAGAAGATATCAGTCCTTGGGCTGTCTGAAAGTTAAATCTAACAGAGATCTACTGTGGGACTTAGAAAATTTCAGCCCTCAGACTGTGTGAAAGCTCAGGTCCTGAGGACTCGGGAGGTCTGGAGGCTTGGAAAGTCTTGGAACTGAGGGTTCAACCCTCCAGCACAAAGGCTGAAGTCCAACCTCCTGAGAAAAACGGTCAAGTCGAGACCCAAGTCAAAAAAAAAACTCGAAAATGGCAAAAACTCGATGATAAATGCGCAAAAAAAAGAAGAATTAGTATCTGAGCGAATAGCTCAGGGGATAAGAAGAGTGACTACCAAGTGGAAGGTCGCAGGTTCAAGACCAGCCACTGGCACTTTTCTTTGTTTGTCTTTGTCAGGATTTTGATAAAATTTAAGAAGTGTCTGGTCTTGAACCAGCGACCTGCAGCTCCATAGGCAAATCCTTAACTCACTGAGCTACAGATCAGATACTAAGAAATAAATTCGTCGTCCCTTTGACATCGTAGTTCCTGAAGTGACCACATGGGCAGGGCCAAGGCGGAGTCTGGGTGGAGCCGGGGCGGAGAGTAGGCGGGGAGGTGGGTGGCGGCCTCCCCCCCTCTACTCCCCCACCTCCCCCCACTGTCCACCACACCTTCCCCCACCCGACGAGTTCTTCGAGTCTCCACGAGTTCTTCGAGTCTCCATGGGTTTTCCCGAGTTTCTGGAGTTTCCACCAGGTCGGAGGCAGAACAAGTTGTCATGAAGAGATGTTGAAGTCGGCCAGGACTGACTTTTTACAGCAACTAAAAGGAAGACGACTAGAAGAGCAGGTCTTTAACCACCATCCATAAAATCCATGGAGTCAACTCCAGAGAAATGAAGGGAGGTCAACTTTTATCAACCTCCATCCAGATGTTCAACCTGATATCTTTACTTTGACATTTTTAGCACCACAAACCTTTAGTATCACACTTTATTATCATTTATTAGGACTTTAATGGAATCCACCAGCAGATTTAGTTTTTGTTGACAAACTTTAGTCTTATCATCGTGGGACTGCAGTATTTAAAACTGTTCCTTCTATTTGACCTCATGTTTATTAGTTTTAGTGGAGAAAGTTATTTTAGTTGTCGATTAGTCTCTTAAAAACCAAATAATAAATTGGATTAGTCAAGAGGTTTAAATTTCTTACTTTGTCATATTTTAGATATGACAAAAAAAATATAAAGTGTCTTGAGATAATTTGACCTGTAACTGGCGTTATATAAATAAAATTGAATTCAAATTGCATGTATCTTGTAATGTTGGAGTAATTCAGCCATATATGTTGGAAAACGCATTTTTCTTTGTCCATTAATCTGTTGTTTTCTCCAGTAATTCATTTCTTGTTTTGGTTTATAAAATGTCACACCCAAATATATTCAGTTTACTGTCATAAAAACCAAAAAGATTTACATTCATGATGCAGGAATCAAGCAGTTTTTCACTTTTTATCTTAGTTTAGTCAGAAAGATAGTTGATAATGTGTGAATTGTTGCAGCTTGTGAGCTGCAGAAGGTTTTAATCTTTGGGGCAGAGTGTCAGAAAACATTTAGAAACCAACATCAACAAAACACTCAACAAAGATTTGAACATCATTAAAGGGAAATCCAACTTTTGCATGACAATGTCTAATTAAAGGACATTTATTTCCAACGTAAATGTGTGATATTCATCCTCTGGAGCTTTCCCTTCACATCGTCTTCCACCTGGACTGGTTTGGTCGGGAGCATGTGCAACAAACATTTGAAAAACTGCACTTTCACATCAATGAATGACACTGAAGTTTAATCTCTACATAAATGAGACTGAGTCTGGATGTGCTGCTCTGTCATTAACTCTTAAGTTTAGGGAAAGTTAAAACAAAAGAGGACAGTTCAGATCAGACTTGAGAATGAGCTTATTTTGAACAAACATCTCAGACTTTCTGAGCTTCAGCACCTACAGCAA